>NW_027281458.1:45000-52500 GCF_046629955.1 Centroberyx affinis
AAGGTCTATCATGAAATATCTATCATGGAATACCTGGAAAATCTAGAGCAGTGAGTGAGGACCCCTAATTTAGTCCACAACGGACCCCCATTTAATGAGATTTTTTCTCTTGGACCCAAATCAGATAATATTTTTATTGTTAGATATGATTTTGTCCAGAATCACATGACTGTCTGTATTGTAGGCAGAGAGATAACAGAGGAACTATGATCAGAACAGTCATTCTTCTACATTCTCTAATGGTGTCTAAATGAAATAACGCTGAAGTTTAACAATTCATCAGTTTGCTGGGGACCCCCTGGAACCCCCTCAAGGACCCCTGGTGGTCCCTGGACCCCACGTTGAGAACCAATTATGTAACCAAAGTTACATAAAAAACACTGATAATATGTATTTTTTGCTAGCGGTCATTATTTGGGAGCAGGTGTCACTTCCATAACGCTAAATACATTTTGAAAAGAATAAATCACTGGTACAAAAGTGACTAAAAGTCTATGAAAGTGATCATGTTGTCAACGAAGGACCTAAGTTATTCCTACTATGCTTTAACATTTTTTTAATATGTTTATTTTGTTTGGCTATGCAAGAGTAGGTGTCACTTTCATAATACTAAAGATCCATTCTGAAAAAAAAAATCAATAATTACCTAACATTCATAATTGAATATTTCTTGAGGAACCAGTCTGTGTTTTCATTTTGTCAACCAAGAACTTAAACTTGTCATAGGATAATTGACATTTTTTATATATATATATATTAAAATTTTTGTTATCTATCATTATTTGAGAGATGATGTCACTTCAACGCTTTATATCCTTTTTTAGCAAAACTAATCATCACCTAATCACTAATCATCAACATTAATTCAATGTTTATAAACATTAAATTAGGAGCAGGTGTCACTTCCATAACACTAAATCCATTTTGAAAAGAATGAATCACTTTTTCAATATGTTTAATTTTTTTTGCTATGAAAGAGCAGGTGTCACTTTCATAATACTAAAGATCCTTTATAAAATAAAAATCTATAATTACCTAATGTTCATAATTTAATATCTCTTGAGGAAGTCTTTGTTTTCATTTTGTCAACCAAGGACTTAAACTTGTCTATGATAATTGACTAATTGATAATTGATAAATTTTGTTTTATATAGGCTATATTTTAATTTTTGTTATCTATCATTATTTGAGAGATGATGTCACTTCCGTAACGCTTTATATCCATTTTTTAGCAAAATTAATCATCACCTAACATTCACTTAATAATTAGAACATCTAGAGATTGTAAAAGTGATAATCCTGTTGGCCAAGGATCTAAGTTACACCTACGATCTTTTAAAATATATTATAATAAGCTTTATTGTTTTGCTATCAATCATTATTTGCGAGTATGTATCACTTCCATAACACTATACATCCACTTTGAAAAAAAAAAAAATCATTACCATATGTTCATCACTAACATCTAAAAAATTTAATCTGTGAAAGTTATCATTTTATTAAACTGTCTACAATCCTTTAAAAAAAAAATAATAATAATATAATAATAATATTTAAAATAGCCTACTATTCTATAACACGATACATCTGTTTAAAAACACACAATACCTTAAGTTCATCACTGAAATCGAAGAATCATCATGTAAAAGGATCAAGTTTTCTACAATCCTTTAAAAAAAAATGTTCTTATAGTTTTTAATGTTTAATGTTTCTTCTGTGTGTCGTCATCTGAAGGTCGGAGGGAAACTCTTCCTTTATTCATCCGGACTGATGAAAGATGGAGGAGGAAGACGAGGAGAAGAGAGAAGATCTGACGAGCCGATGATGTCACCGTGTTCCGAGGGCGGGACGTCCCGCGGGAAGGGTCCTCCTTACCTCCTTTCTCCCTTTGTCCTTCTCCTCCTTCTTCTCCTCCTTCCTTCCCGATCCATCCTGTTTCTTCTTCTTCTTCTTCTTCCTCTATTTGTTACTTCATCCCTCCCCTTTCTGTTTCTTAACTTTCTCCTCCCTCCTCTCCTTTTCGTTCTGTTTCTCCTCTTCCTCCTCCTCCTTCCCCTCTCCTCTTTCTCCTCCCGGTTTCTCCTTTCCCTCCTTCCTCCTTCCTCATCCTCTTTTTTCTTTGTGTTTCCTTCCATTGTGTCTCCTTTTCCTTTCCTTTCTTTTCCTTTCTTGCTTTTTTTTTTACTTTCATCTCATTCTTCTTCTGCCATTCTTTATTTATTGTCTCTTTCCTTCCTTCCTTCCTTCCTCTTCCCATCTCTCTCCCTCCCTCCTCCTCTCTTCCTTCCTCGCTTCTTCTCTCCTGCCACCTTTTCCTCCCTCCCTTCCTCCTTCTCCTCCCTCCATCTTCCTCTCATCCTTCCTTCTATCCTCCCTCCTTCTCGCCATTCCTCCCTTTCTCCCTCTTTCTCTCTCTGCCTCTCTCTCTCCCCCTCCCTCCCTCCCTCTCTCTCTCTCTCTCTCTCTCTCTCTCCATTTAATTGACATTCTGCTTGTGTTTGGTTAAATTCAATGTCGTTGTTCATTACAGTGAGAGTCAAGCAGCAACTGACAGAGATACAGACCAATTAACAGACAGATAGACAGACAGTCTGTCCCTCTAAATAATTTATATAAAATTAGTATGAAATCAAAATATAGGATTATTAATTATAAATACATTTAAATTGAACAAAATATATATATGTTCAATTTAAATGTATTTAAAATTAGGTTAACAGTACAGTTTGATTTTATACAAATTTTATTAGTATAAAATCAAACTATTTAAAATGAAAGTATATTTAAATAATGGAAACACAAAAACAAACGATAGGAGGAAAGAGGGAGGGGAAGAGAAGAAGAAAATGGCGAGCGATGACAGATGAGAGGATTAATGAAGCGCTGGAAGAAAATGATGACAAAGCTTCGTGGGTAAAAGGATGGAGTGAGAGAAAGAGGGAGAGAGAGAGAGGGGATAGAGGGATAGATGGAGGGAAAAGGAGAAAGAAAGAGGGATAGATGTAGGGAAAAGAGGGATAAGAAAGAGGGACAGATGGCGGGAAAAGAGGGATACAAAAGAGGGACAGATGGAGGGGAAAAGGTGATAGATGTAGAGAAAGAGAGATTGATGGAGGGAAAGATGACAAAATTATGTAGTTTTAGAAGAAAATGGGGAAACTGGAAAGAAAGATTTGGAAAAGAAATAAATAAAAAGATTTTTTTTAAAAAGCCTCGACAAAAAATGATGACAAGGCTTTGTTGTCAGAAAGATGGATGGAGAGAGGGAGCAGAAGGAGGGGATGAGGGTGAGGAATGGAGCGATGGAGGTGAAAAGGACGACGTCCGTTTGTCAAACGAAGAAAAACTCCAGCAAAGATTTGATGGGAAAAAAAAGACGGAGGGAGGGAGAGAAAGAAGAGAGGGAGGAGAGGCTTCAAATGAAAAATGAACGAGAGATCTTTGAGAGAGGAGAAGGAAGATGGGAGGAACGAAAGAGGAGGAGATGATGAAGGGAACGCAGGATGAGACGCTCTGTTGGGTTTGGAAAAATGACGAGAGAGAGGAGAGGGGAGGAAGGAGAGAGAGAGAGAGAGAGAGAGGGAGAGAGAGGAGGGAGGATAAAATGACAAATGGATAGATGGAGAGATGGAGGAAAGAAGGGGTGAGAGGTGAAGTCAAGTGATGCAGAAAGGAAAGAAAAAAATAAACTGCTGACCAAGGGTTGTTGATGGAAAAGATAGATGTTTGTTTCTTTGGTCTGGTCCTGGCTTCCTCGTAGCTCCTGGTTCGTTTTCTGGCTGCTAGCGTTAGCGTTAGCAACATGGCTAACGCTACCGCTAGCAATAGCTACCTATCCTGTTCCTCTTTTGGTTGCGCAATGGATGACTCACTTCCTTTGTGCCGTAAATGGAGCCTTCCTTCTCCCGGGAGATCGTACCCGGTGGCAGACAGACTTGCATAGTGAAAGCGAGGCTTATAGGAACCAATCTAAACGCTGATGGTGTCATTATTCTATAGACATTACACTGTGCAATCAACAGTTACTTCATAATGATAAGTTAAAGCAAAAAAGTTGTCTATAGGGTCTTTAAGGCAGTGGTTCTCAAAGTGGGGTCCGGGGACCCCCAGGGGTCCTTGAGGGGGTTCCAGGGGGTCCCCGGCAAAAAGGGGAATAATTTATTTTCACTATAATTCCATCCATAAGTAACACAATGACAGAATGTATGACTATTTTGGTCATGGGTTTCATACACTTTCTGTAATAAAACATCTAAAAGCAAAAATCGTATCAGATGGGGGACCCTGGGACAAAATCTTATCAAATGGGGGTCCGTGGTCTAATTTGTGTCAGTTTAGGGGTCCTTGACGTGAAAATGTTTGAGAACCACTGCTTTAAGGAATTTGGTTAGCAAGCTAAAGTAGCAATCAATTGACTCTGATGCTATGCTATGTGGTTAGCAAGCTAACGTTAACTGTAGGCTACATTACAACAGCAAAACCATGAATGTTCCATCCATATTATATCATGTTATGGATTCCTCCATGTTGGATTTCTTTCCTCAGAGATTCAACACGGCCAAACAAGAGTTTCTATTGGCCCGGCTGCGTAAATCTGAACTCTGTGAGAAGCTAAAGTGCAAAATCGATTCACTACTGGAAGCGTTTGTTTTTATTCGTCGTGGTTTTCAGTTGACGTCAATGGGAGGTGAAGTGAAATTCATAGGTTTGTGCTGATATGACCCAAAACAGAGGAATGAAGTGAGGGATAGAGGGATGGAGAGGGAGACAGGGATTGAAGAGAGAGAGAGGGCAAGAAGAAGAGATGAAGAAAGATGAGAGGATAGATTGTCCTGGACAAAGAGAGAGAGAGAGAGAGAGAGAGAAGTGAAGTTCAGATGAATAGATGGAGGGAAGAGGAGAGGAGCCGCTGGAGACTGAATGTGTAGATGATATCACAGATGAAATGAGAGAGAGAGAGAGAGAGAGAGACTCCCCTTCTCCTCCTTTACTGGTTTTACAGCCTGCTGTAAATCTACCCATTAACTCGCCCTTTACCGCCTGGTAAAATTTATAGGAGACAACGGGAGGGAGGGAGGGGGGTGGGGGGGTGGGGGGAGTACAAAAAAGAGAGGGAGGGAGAGAGAAGGAGAAAAGAAGATAGATGGAGAGAGAAAGTAAAAAAATGAGGAAGAAGGAGAGTGTAAAGGCAACGCTTTATAATAAACATACGCTAATAAATGGTAAATTGGTGATAATTTAATATGAATCAGTTATTATTGAATGTTAAATAAGTAATTGGTGATTACTTAATTTCCTACACTGCTAATTAATAGTTGATTATATAATGTTCATTATTTAATCGTTAATGATACATTAATAAATCATTTGTTTAATTCTGTTAAGAAATTAAAGCAATGATTTTGAAAGCCTTAGTTAATGTTTATCATTTGTTATTATCCACATCAAAACACTTTTAAATACTAAGTTAAGCATTAAAAATGATTTGTAAAATGTAAATATTATGTCTGCTATTACAATGCTGTTAACACTGAGTTTTATGAATATGGCAGACTAACTGTTTCTCCATCTAACTGTCAAGTCAAACTGAAGTTGAACTTTTTAAATGTCGCAAAACAATAAAATGTGACATTTCCATCAGCTGAGTTATTGGATTGTGAGTCAGCTTGTTGTGGTGTGGCTGCAGATCCATTCAGTAACGTTCTCAGTAAAAGTGAATAGTGTGATGAGGTGGATTTGTTTCCAAATGTAGGTTACTGTGACACAGTAAACTGTCTTGTCTTTAGCTCTAGTCTCTACTCCAAAACACTCTGACAATGTTAGATATTGTTGACGATGTGCTGTTGTATGGTTCATGTTTTTCACCAAATAATGAATCATCTGAATGTGGCTTGGATGTATAAACTGTTGGCTGTTAATTTTTGACAGTCATGCCGTTTATCACTGAACTGAAGTGAGAGTGAGAAAGAGAGACAGAAAGAGACAAAGAGAGAGAGAGAGAGAGAGAGAGAGAGAAAATGTCCTTCCTGGAGGTCGTTTCAGACAGCAGAGTGGCGGGTTGAATTTCACAGACTGTCCCTTTACTCCGGTGGGACGCTCACATGTCGCTCCACCACACTGGGCTTCCCTCAGCCGGCTTTTAAAGGGACGCACCGCACATAAAAAAAAAATACAACAAACAGAAATTTATGGAAGCTATTCATATCATCTCGGACAGACGGATCAATATTTGAGAAGATGAACAACTCTCTCAAAACTCCAGAGGGTTCGACTGACATTTCACTTTGGAATGATAGTGGTGTTCTGTTACTAATCTGATGTAGTGTCGTCCATTTCTGATATGATGGATATGATGCAGTTTTATTATTACATTTGTATTGTATAGTTGGAGAGTTTTAGTGTCCCATGATGGTCTGAATGTTGTTTCAGAGGCTTTTCCTCCCCGAGGAGAAGAAAATTCTGGCCAAAACAATGAATCCTTGGAATCCAAATGGTCACATATAAAGAAATTGAATATCAAATGCATCACAATGCAGAGCTATACTAACGCAAAGCCAATTCAACATCAAGACAAGGCCAAGGCAACGTGACACCAACACAACACCAACACAACACCAACACAACACCATCACAACACCAACACAACACCAACACAACACCATCACAACACCAACACAACACCAACACAACACCATCACATCACCATCACAACACCAACACAACACCATCACAACACCAACACAACACCATCACAACACCAACACAACAGCAACACAACACCAACACAACACCAACACAACAGCAACACAACACCAACACAACACCAACACAACACCAACACAACACCATCACAACACCATCACAACACCAACACAACACCATCACAACACCATCACAACACCATCACAACAGCAACACAACACCATCACAACACCATCACAACACCAACACAACACCAACACAACAGCAACACAACAGCAACACAACACCAACACAACAGCAACACAACACCATCACAACACCATCACAACACCAACACATCACCATCACAACAACAACACCAACACATCACCATCACAACAACAACACAACACCAACACATCACCATCACAACACCAACACAACACCAACACATCACCATCACAACAACAACACAACACCAACACATCACCATCACAACACCATCACAACACCATCACAACACCAACACATCACCATCACAACACCAACACAACACCAACACATCACCATCACAACAACAACACAACACCAACACAACACCATCACAACACCAACACATCACCATCACAACACCAACACAACACCAACACATCACCATCACAACAACAACACAACACCAACACAACACCATCACAACACCAACACATCACCATCACAACACCAACACAACACCAACACATCACCATCACAACACCAACACAACACCAACACAACACCATCACAACACCAACACATCACCATCACAACAACAACACAACA
>NW_027281459.1:0-35000 GCF_046629955.1 Centroberyx affinis
CCATGCGTACAAAAGTGGAGTAACAGCAATAATCTATTCCGCTACTCATCTGAGTCTACTGCATGTACTGTAATATCACAAACATCATGTTGCTACATTGTTGTTACACTACAATTCACAGTGTTACTACACAGATAGAAAAGACCATAAAAACTTTCATTTGGTATAAACAGTCATTCTCTGTGTCCCTTTACACTGAATCAACACACACACAGCTCTTGCTGTCCCTGTGATTTGGTTCCAACTTATTGGCGACAGACGCCAGCGATGCAAAGTCCGCCTGCTGAGAAGGCCGCCAGGGAGCAGCCATAAATATATTCCATCTTTTCCTCCTCCAGTATATATTCCATAGTTGCCCCCGTTGTCTTTCAACAGTATCTTTGTTGAACTCTTCGTAGAGAGGCTGAGAGCAGCGTGCGTGTCGGTGGAGGTGCCGGTCGCTGGGTCATACGCAGCCGCACGCCTGCGCGGACACTTCCTGTATCGTGTGGTAGCGGCTCATGTTGTCCAGGAAGGAAATGTCCTCTTCGTAGGCGATGGGCCGGCAGCAGGGCCCGTTGCTCACCTTGTCCTTGCGGCCCTTCTTGCTGAAGCCCGTCCGCCTCATGCGCTCCATGGTGATGTCGTAGTTGCGCCGGTGGCCCGTGCATTTGCCGCTGCAGTAGCGGAACAGCAGGGTCTCGTCGCTCTCGTAGCCGAGGCCCAGCTCGCTCACGGTCAGCTCCATCTCCCTCAGGGAGCAGGGCTTGGGCCTCCTGGCTCTTTTAGTCCTTCGGGCCTGGCTCTTGTCCAGGCGCCGGCTCTTCCGCCTCTTCCTGTCCAGCAAGGTCCCTACCACCTGCTGCAGCTCGCCCTTCGTGAAGCTCTGGAACAGCATGGAGACTGAGGGAGAGGAGAGGAATTAGAGGGGTATGCATAGGGAACAGTGGGATGATTTAGTTTGTGATGCATCACCTTCATCATCTTCTGTTGAATCGGAAGATGATGCATCAGAGGGCTGAAGGTTGACGGGCCATTTTGCAAGCACACATTTCTGAAAGTAATGGATGTCAGAAGAAGGCTGCGTTTTTCCTGGTCAATTACTGTGACCATGACTGAACAAGACAAGCCTTATCACTGGCACTATGATAATAAGCCTTAGCATTCTATGAAGCTAATATAAATGACAAATGCACGTCAAGGAGGCACTTTTGGGGCATGCTGAAGTGTATTCCTCCAAAGAGAAATGAGTAAATCAGCCTCTCTTGAAGGTTTTAGTAGTTCTAACCTCCCACCTTTGGAGAGTCAGTGAACTATGAGGTGTTAAATGACTGCAGGTTATTGGGAGACATAAAAACTTGTTCTATAAACAACCGAGCGCGGGCACTAAGCCTTCTGTCTGAGCCCAGGCAACCGGTTCACACGACACCTTATCTAAGACCAGACAAGGGGATTGCTAAAGGAGATAATAACAGTTTATCTTACACTCTGAGAGGAGAGAGTTCACGCTGCCTGCCGACCGGGTTCTCCGGTGAAGACCACCCATCGCCTGGGACGACGACGTCGACGATGGCAAGGATGGTGATGATGAGGGCGACGGCGACGGCGTGCTCACGGACGGTGATATCGATAACGATCTCGATGAGGATGGAGATGTGTGTGGATGTTTTGTCCTAGGTTTGAATTGTCCAACAGTGGCCATGTTTCTAGTGAGGAGGATGGACAGTGCTGCACCACAGAGCATGAAGGCAAAAGTAGCACCTTTCCATAACTTCATCTTAGAACGTGGAGGAGCATTGAAACTCTGTCGAGAGAGGCAGAACGCACACATCAGACATGTTAAAACAATGTTACACCTTCAATAATGTAAACTGTCTTTCTCCTTCGGGTCACGAGCTGCAGCACGTTCCAAGTAACTTAACCCCATGTGAGCACAACTGTTAAAATAATCAGTCAGAGGGATTTCACCTTGTCATATTACTGCAATCCCAGAGCAGAGGTAGTACAATGCCTTAATTGTTATCTTCTGTGACTTTCCACTTCTGTGACCTTCCGTGAATCCGCTTCTCTCAGCCGAAGTTTCCCCAACAGGGCTTTCATGTTACCGTCAGTTTACTTTCCCTAATTCTGCACTGACACTGCTGTCAGCTCATTTTCACTCCTAAGTGGGTTCATGAGCTGCAAAAACGACACATCACTTGTTGACATATGAGAATGTAGGGTGTGTTTCATGCATATCACTGCTGTTGCGGAATAACCATGCAACTGCAAATTTTCTTTTTAACCCTTACCCTAAACTTAAACCTAAACTTAACCCTAACCCTAACCCTTGAAACCTCTTAAAACCGACAAAATATCAAAAATACTTGGACGTCAATAAGAATATAAGCATTTTTTTCTTCATTCCTGAAAAACAAACATTTTTACAGACAGACATTGTCCAGCAATACACTTTTAAGAGGGGGAAAAAAAACAATTCCCTGACAGGAATCCCTTGACCACACCTATTTGCTATGCTAGTATGGTGGGGCCTCACACTCAGTGAACATGTGTGTTTGTGCGCCCCTTTATCTTACTCCCCCTCCCTCACAGAAGGCACTGAGCCACAGCAAGGCACTAAAGTCAATTTGAAAGAATTACGCCATATTTTTTCTTTCTTTGTTGTCATGCCACAGGTATTTGAGAGGTTTTACAAGCTCACTACTTTGTATTTTTCATATCATGTCATGAGCTAACAAAACATTTCCCCAGACCCGGAAACGGTATACGGGCAGTGACTAACAGCAAATCCAGACCGGCCCTCCAAAGTGTTTTGCCAGACTGGATTCTGTACTGTACATGTACGGGCTGCTGTGTACTTGGCTTGTTTAGAGTAGGACAAAATGTCACATGTCTTTGTCTGTTTCAATAGAATCAGTTTTATTGGGCAAGCAAGTTTGCACATAGAATGGATTCAGCTTGGTGGGTTGCTCCTGTAGGTCACGTTAAACATAAAACCACACAAAAATATAAAAAGTAGGAGAAATTTGGTTCTCTGGTTGAACCTCACTGATTGCACTGCAATCAGTAATAGAAAAAAAAAGAAATATATACAGATATAGTGAGTATTGCATTGGGTCTGAGTGTTTTGGATGCCACAGGGGAAAAAAACAAAAACGCTGTACACATGAGTTGGAATGATATAAACAGAGTATAAACAGGTAGAACTGGTCTATGAGTCAAAACTTAAACATCATTCATAATTCCATATGGGTTTGACACAGTAAGCAGTCTGTGAACAACAAAGGCGGCTTGCTTAAAGGAGGCACGGTATTCATTTGAAAGTCAAACATTTCAGCTAACAACCTCGTTTTCATACACAGTCCATGTAAATCAAATGTGGAGCTGCGGCCGCTGCACAGTGTTATCTGGTACCCGGCTACACACGAACGTCTGATGCTCGTTCTTCATTGTTATAATTAATTGCCGCACATGATAGATAGCCGCCTCAATGGAAACTCTCATTTTGTTTGGTTCAACACCAACTTCTGTCTCCCAAGATCGTAGTTTTCTAGCTCTAAATATGATAAATTCTAAATTTAACAAGAGCCAGTTTGTTATGATATATGGCGAACGATGAGATCATTGTTTTCTTATGCTATTAATAGGTCAGTTTGGGACAATTACTCATCCTCAAAGTTAGTTGCTTCACAAGACCTCAATACGTCAGTGTCTGGGGCCTGTTAGCTCTGTTGCTCATCTTGATAAAACAATTAGCTCATTAAACAGACGAGTCCTCCGATGTTTTAGACACTGGATGAAGCTTGGTCATCAAACGCTGATCTCATGCCCCTGAAGACAGTTTGATTGTCATAATTGCTCCACTCAGAAACACATTACCCGCATCTGCAGTCAATCGGCACCAATAAAAGTGCCAAGCACCGTTCTACAGCTTATTCAGATCTTCATGGGTGATTAATCAGCATAGACATTTGATATCTATCACTGGTCCACGCTGTCACAGACATAAATATACAGATGTTGATAGGGGGGCAGGGGCACCGTTGTTTTCTTAGGGCGACCACAGACAGACAGACATGACTGAGGAGTGATGATGGAATGGTGCGCTTCCTGTAAGGACAAGAGCTGCTGTTTTCCAGTAAACAGAGAGCACCAACGCAGAGGATATAGGGGAGCCCAGGAGGACTCTCCGGCAGAAGGAAAAGCCATCCTCAAATAGAGACATAAAAATGCAAAGACAACTAAAACAGTTCCTACACAGCCGCAGCATGTCTGGCCTTTACAAAGCATCACAAACATACTCCCGATGTGCCCATGCATGCTCTTGTGTGGAGATTTCCCCGGGTGTGAGGCCCAAAACAAACTGAGAAATTCAGCTACTCACAAGGGGAAAATGGAGGGTTCAGTGACACAATGACAAACGCAGAACATGTGAAAGTCCTCATGAGGATTTTGTGTTTCTAGACAGCGTGGGAGTGAACATCAGGTATGTGGTTGGTGGTACATGGTAATAGATATAGCAAATAAATACCCAAAGACAGGAAAGCTGTTAGTCATTTTTCACCTGAAAGGCTAAGTAGTGTAGAAACAGTTGTAGAAGATCATCGTTTGAGGCAGACCATTAAAATATACAACTGCCAAGAATTCGGAAATGTGTCATAGCCATTCTTGAGAGATTATATGTTCTCAAATGCAGGCATCATACATAGTCAGTGTGCGAGCCAGATTCTCAACCAAGCTCTTGTTTTGTCTCAAAGATGGCATTATTCAAATGACACAATAAAATTGATGTTTTCAATAAATAATTGGGTCAGTGGCCATGGTGCTGCTAAGCTGGTGGTAATGTAATTACAGCAGCATGGCGCTCATGTCCTCTCCTCCCATGTCAGAAGGAAGCACTCAACAGAATGTCACTGCCTATGGAAGATGAACTGGTGATCTGTCAAAATGAGGATAAGGGGCGTCTGCGGTTAACAGTTTTTTGAATGGAGACAGGGGGGGCCTTCTTGTCAGCTTGCCTGGATCTTGCCCAGTGTGACATGATCACAGTGAGAGAAGATCACAGACAGGCGTGAATGAACAGCTTCTTTGTGCTGGGAAAAACAGACGTCCATACCATCTTTTCTGTCCCATTATTCTGTAGCATTTGTTCCTATACGTTGCCCAGATGGAGGCTGTTCTCTCTGACTCGCTCTGACTCATCTGACACACACACACACACACACCCATACAGCATTTGCATGGTTTCACTTTTCCATATCATATGACACAAGCGTCTGTCGAAATCACGATAAAGTCCAAGCTGCCACTTGTTGTCAAGACACCCTCTTCACTTCCAGGGAACACACACGCTCCCAGCAGCACCATCACATAACACTAGATAATCCACCTTACGTAATATTGCTGCTTCCTGATAATTAGAAATGTCCACGGCTCGGACCAGCCGCCGGCTTATATATCTGCCGTCGCATAACCTGAGGCCTTTACCTACATATTCAGCCATGCGTTTCAGCTGAGCTCCACCTACGTGACCAGCTGTCCCTTTGCTACTCTGAACACACCCCATAATAAATACCTGCACTCGAAAGATAACAGAGGAGTATAGCAAACAGTGGGAAAGGCACCTACTGTGTTGAACTTGGTGGTTGCAAGGAAACAACGTGCTTTAGGGAGTCCTAGAGAGGCCTTGTCTTGTCTTTTCCCTCTTAAGTGAGCATCAGGAGGCCTGGGGACAGCTAGAGAGTGCTTGGGGAGGTAATAGGGACATATTCCAAAGATCAGGGCGGGATTAGCACTAATGCCTGCCGGCTTTATCTGCCGTCACGTGGGTTAACACCTGGCTGCAGTGCTGGTGGCGGAGCCATGGCCTGGCCGTATGTGTGTGTGTGTGTGTGTGCGTGCGTGTGTGTGTGTGTTAATCCGTCAGACACCTCTAACTCGGGGGTTAGGCCAGCAGGGCCCACCGAGAGAGCACCCAGCAGGCGCCCTCTAAACCTAGCCAGCCTTCAATCAGAATAATGGAGAAGAAAAGTGATGACCTCGATAAGTTGGACTTGTTGTGTCGGCACCAGGGTGGGCCGAAAGGATGTAAAATAAAGTGGATGTTCTGAGCCAGGATTGGCTGTGCTAAATCCAGCCTTGGTTCTAATGCAACTGAAAAAGGCTTAGGCTAGGCTGCGCTGTGATTTTGCTGGGCAACCACTTTGGTTGGCTTGCGCTCTGTCACTCAGTACCTACGGGATAATTAAAACAAGCCTGCTCCTTGTTAGCAAGAAAGTTGAAGTTCATTACAGAGAAGAAGAAGGAAATACATCTATGGGAAATGCCAATAAAGTTGCCCGCGGTATACGACTTCTAAACCTGACCTTTGTATCCATTTCTGTCTTTTTGATCTGCTAGGGATATGTGAGTGGTAAGCAGCTTCGATTTTAATTTTGGAATCCCTCCTATCACCTCCCATGGGTTTATACAGATTAATCCAGTGACCCTGACAGCCATGCACGGAATCTCAAAGGCACAACTCAAACCTGTTGCTATCAAGGTGGCTTTAATGAGATGTGATTGCAGGGCAAAGGAAGACACACTTTCAGACGCTCATTTGACATCAGACCCAATTTGTCTGGCCTCTGCTATTACGGGAACACTTCAATCAAGGTACAGTTACATGTTGTGTTTGGACGTCCCTTTAAATAGCACTTTGACCAACGGACAAAGAGAGGTTACTCAAGGCTTGGCAAGGAAACGTCACCTTGCCTCATCATTTATGTTCGGGCCAAGAATAAGATTGATGTCGTGGACTTACTAAAAATGAGTCTGTGCCCTGCTATTCTCGCTGCTAATCTGTCTATGCCAGATCCTCTTTTAACACAACAGTATTGCAGCTAAACCCATGTTAAACATGTTGATGTTGCCGGTAGAAAAGGTTGACGTCCATCTGGCACTTGCTGAATACCATGTTCAAATATGACCCACGCGAGCAAGCTCAAGCAAGCAGAAACATCTGAAACACGATGACATTTTACATCAATATTAGCATACCCTTGCGTCAAACTACCGACATCTTAATTTTTTACATGTGTGCATTGTATGTTTAAGTGAGAAGCTGGCAAAAAACAAAACAAAGTGCAGATGATGAGGTGTTTATGGTTCTTCACTTCACTGACAGTTGAACCTCATCTCCTTCAGGTGCTTCAGTTATGGCCAGTTTGGATGGTGGGTTATGGGAACTGACAGGCTCAAGTGACTTTAGGCTTAACCTCTGGCACTCCACTAGATACAGTATAAGCTCTACGTATGATATGGGCTTAGCGGGATGCGGATCATCATGTCAGTCAAATGCCCACAGTGAGTATCATTAAGTTTGCTTCTCTAGCAGTTTATATTTAGATCAAAAGTTTAGATGCAACTGTTCTTTCCTTATTCAACCTGTTAAAGAGGCAGCGCTGAAAAAAAAACGTTGTGCTCAGAAGGGAGAAAATTTGAGAACCATTATCAATAACCTGTATGTGACAGAATATTTGGAGAGTGGTTACTCATGATAATGAGGGGCACACCACCATGTTGGAACGGAAGACAAGCACTACTAGATCTTCCTCCCTGGAAAAAAAAAAAATACAAAAAACAAAGAAAAGGCCCAATTTCTGTGTGGTGGATAGGTGTTTAAATTCTACTACAGTATTAGAATAATTTATTTTTGATGTCGCTAATCCAACATGGTGGCACGTCCCTCATAATAACCAATAGTAACCGCTCTCCAAACATTCCGTGACAGGCCGCTGTGCACTATTGACATGCGGCTGCAGCAAGAGCCGCTTGTTGATACAGATAATCCAACGTGTGTTTTCTGCCACTCAAGCACTTGGTGAGGCATCCCTGTCAGCAGCACCTAACGCCTTCCCCCCATAAGCCGCCGGCTTATACTAACAAAAGAAGATGTGGTGTCCTTACCGTTCGGCCGGCTAATCCAGACTTAGCTGCGTGGCGTCGTCTTCAGCTGACCTCCACAGGCAAGTGCTGGCTGGGTAAGTCCATCATCACAGCCGCGGAGCGAGGGAAGGAATCCACTTTGTTCCCCTAAAAACCATCAGAACTCCATGTGCCTCTGAGAAGCAGGGGAGGTGTCCTGACTTGATCCAGGGCCAGGCGCTCTTATCCCTTTATCATTGTGGCACTTCCACAAAAGTGCCTTATGTTGCAATGATCAAAATCCACATTCCTCTGAAGGCAACCATGAGCTTCATGGCACTCAGCTTGATCCATTGAAAGAGGAGAGCTGGCTGTTTAGAATAGCCCCTTGACTCGACATGTGGCTCACTTCAGAAAACTCTCACCATGTTAATCCATCCAAGTTTTAGTCTCCCTTTTTCAAAAAAACCTGAGTACAGAGGTGCAGAGCAAAAGAGGGGTACAGTGTCTTAGATCTCACAGATGCCCCAACTTTTACTCCATCTGCTATGAAACTCAGTGCTGTAGGTACTAGATCATTTCATCTCCACTCAGACAAGTCAGAACATTGTTGGATAGATAACAAATGATACAGCATGCACATCTTCTTACCCCTATGGAGCAGCAGGTCTTCTCCTCAGCTCGGGCTGGGCTCCAGGAAGGGCTACACTGCGGGTTTGGAAAGATGGGTTAGGGTGAGGAGGGAGAGCGTCGTCACAGTAAGTGGAGCACAGAGCTCCTCTGATGCCTCCGCCTGCCTCACCCCCCCACAACTGTTGCTCCTCCTCCTCCATAGTTGTGCTTGTGGGCCGAGTCGGATTACTCCTGACATGATAATCTCCCTGGCTCTAGCTCCAGGAGCACTAAAGGATGCTTTGGCCTGAGCAAGGGCTTACATTTACCTTCTGCTGCAAGGGAGTCTGCCATCTTAAGCGCACGGTGGTAAATAGCCTCAATTGGGTGGATCAGCGGGTGCAGTAAGAGGGGTCCGCTGAAGCAAGTGTCCTCCAGCCTTTTTGGGTGAGGGAATTCACGATAGTTTGTCAAATAGGTGCAACAAAAACACTAACCCCAGTTAAATTGATATATCACAGTTGAGGTATTTCATGATGATTCAATCTAGAGTTGGCCGGGGATGAAACCAGGGATGTTGTTGTTGAGAGTCTCACATTCACATCTCCTCCAATACAAACCACTATTTTAGCCCCTGAGCCTTGAGCGGCAAATGAGGAGCAGATGGTTGTGCTTTTGGAAGGTATCAGGCACTCCACACTGCAATCTAAATAAATACCCATCCGTGGAGGAAATGCGTCAGGTGTGCGGGGTCAGTGATATAAAAACAAAGGCCAACCAGTTTAGAGATAGCAGTGAAGCGATGTTGCCAGGGAGATGCACACGATGTTGGAGACCCACAGAGCTGAACAGGTGCTGTTTTGAAACATTAACCAGTCAAATAAATTTACAGGTAAGCTGTTGAACCAAACAAAATTACTTGTTCTGAATTATGGCTCGAGACAAAAATGTTGAAACATAGCGGCAATCCTGGAGTGTGAGTAATAATGTCAGCTTTACAGCAGGAAACAAATTATTTGCTAACAAATATCTCATTCTAACACCATGAGTCATTCTCATATCCTCATGCCAAAGATATACACAAATCATGCTTTTCAAAGGCCCACTAGTGAGATGTAGATGAGACGGACTGCTAATTTTTGTTTTATCTAGGACTGTAACTTAAAAAATGTATGAAAAGAACCAAATTAATCTTTACCCGAGTCTTAGATTAATCTCAAACCAACAGGTGTATTGATGGATGTCTTCAGTTCATTATCACAGTGACCTAAACCATAGATTTTATGTATAGTCTGAAGTGCAGCCAAAACAAATCCTCCTTTTCACTCAAACCCTCCAGTCCTCACCTGCAGGATAACACTATACCACAAATCAAGAGAACATACCTGTTCTTTTTCAAGCTGAGAATGCTAAGAATATTTTGATGACAGTCAGCAGGTGCAAATTTCGCAGACCCAACAACAAAAACGCCCTAAGAAAAACGTGCAAATTCACCCAACTAGCTCATTTAGCACGAACACCCACAATTATTAGTAAGGGGGTACTGCGTAAATACATAATGACTTCCAGTTAGCAGCAAATATCGTGCTTTTCTAGCCTTGAAAAGGAAATATCAGCACAGAAACATTTCCTGACGTGGGGCAGAAAGTTTCTGCTCTATACATATTGTTCACAGATGTGTAAAGTTTTCATAGACCGGCCTCCATTGCAATAAAAGTGTAACAGCTGTTAATTGCTAAATAAAGTCAGAGACAACGAGAGAGAAACTCTTGAGCATGTACACTGCAAGGTTTCATTCAACACCCTAAGATTACATCTGCAATGATGACATTCTGTCATACAGCATATACAAGAAAAAGAAAAAGTATGTTTCCAATTTGAATATCACAGAATCACATACACATAGGATTGAATCTTTCCACTGGGCGTGGATGAGTGAAGAAACACATTCTGTTTAGGTTTGGGCTAGATTTTAAGGAAGCCCTCAATCAGTAACACTATAAACACACCATTCCGCTCGAGGTGTCATTAGAAAGGCTGGAAATAAGGCACAAACGTGGCTACTACACACATCTTGCGCAAAATGTGGTTTGATGATTGGACAAGTAACCTTCAGCCAAATGTCATCTTACTGAGTGGAAAACTACTTTTTAGAGAAACAAAATCTAAGCAGAGATTTGAAAAGATGCAGTGGGACATTTGGTGCTTTTTTGAGCATAGCATGTTGAAAGAAAAGGCTACTTTCTGTGAGCAGCGGAAACAAGACAAATCCATCTTGGCCCAAGAACAAATATACATTGCAATTTGCAGAGTTGTGACCAGACTAGTTGGGGCCTCAGGGATGTAGAGCCTACTGCTGTTTTCAAAAAGCATGTATAGATTTTTGACATACTCTTACTTCATCACATTAACACTTATTTTTGTATAACAATTTTTACCACTTGATAATATAGCAGTGTATTTAGTTCCATGTAACTATGACAGGTAGGCTGTAGTGAGTTGTTAAAACACAAAACTATGAACACACAGGCAAATGCTGCCCCCCGCTGTCAGTGATTTACACCTACAGCCAAGATCCAAGTCTCACCCAGACTGAATGCTTTCTCACCAATAGACTACTATAGATCACTTTTTTCTTGCTTTATATGGAATAAAAATATATTTATTTTGATTTCATCATCTTCTGAACTTCTGGGAGTGACTGAATGTAGCAGTAGCACCAGTCCATATATCTGCAGCCGTCGTCCAGAAGAGGTGAAATTAGTAGATCTAGAAAAAAAGCTGCCTATTGCTGCTGCAGCGGCTTCCCTCTCCCCCTGCTGCCGTGGAAGCCCTTGGTGCCGTCCGGGCCGCAGGGCAGACGCAGCACCCCCTGTGACATGATGAGCCCGGCCTCAGGGTGGGCTGCGCCGGGTGTGACTTTGCGTCTCAGCACCCAGGGGCACCCGGAACTCTCCTGGCCATCGTCTCCAGAGCACCCGTTCCTCCTGCTGAATCTGCTCTTGAACTCAGGGAAGGGCCAGCCCTGGCAGCCGGTGGAGAACTTTTTAAAGACATGTCCCAGGGGGTCGCGCAGGGGCTTCTGGGGCCAAAACCTGCGTGGAGCCTTTTTGGAACCCTTAAATGGGAATGGGCTTTTCTGCAGGGGTGAGGATTTATGTTCGCACTTTTTCTGGCTGGGTTCGGCCTCCTCAGGTGTATCCTCATCGCTTTCCTCTGGCGGTTCTTCCTCGGTGAAGTGCCGTGTCCCAGGGAATCCCAAGGGCACCACACACATGCCCTTCCCATCCGTCTTGTGCTCTTCTGCCTTCAGGGCACGGTGGGCCCTTCGAGCCGCCTGCAAACAGTCGAACCTCACCACGGCACACAGGTGCTGGCCAAGCTCACTGTGGCGCTTGGCATAGCACTGCAGCTCCTTGGGAAGCTCTTTGCCAGGTTGCAGGATCCAGATTGACGTAACGTTGCCGTAAATGCTGAACACTTTCGAGACTCTCTCCTGGACTCTGGGTTTCTCCAGGCCTTGGGCTGCTGGGTCTTCTCCTGTCTGCTTCTCAAATAGGTTCCAGGCGAGGAGGAGCTTGTTGGTGGGGGAACACAGCAGCCACTTGGGGAGTGGCTCTCTCCGCCTCACTTTGGTCCCTTCCTCATTCACTTCCAGCAGCTTCGAGCAGCGCGCTCCCGCTAGAGTCACACGCCAGTCTCTGGTCAGCACCTTGATCTGTGACAAGCAGCAGCACTTCATTTTAATGCATTGTTTTTATTTAAACTGGTAAAATATAAACAGCATAGAAAGCCCACTGGTACATTTAAGTCTTGGTAAATCAAAAGTGGTATTTTTTCTTTACCTTTTTAAAGGAAGTGAGGAGCTTGAGACTGACGTAGCCCAGCTTGTTCTTCTGCATGTGTTTCAGGAGGAAGCCGTCCTCCGCCAGGTTGAAGTCGGACAGGAGATGCTCCAACTGGGATGCAATCTTCAAATGGAGCGAATGTGCGTCAATACTATCTTCTTTCGCTCGGTCAAGATTTGCAAAGTACCTACAAGGACAAATAAGTTAGCGTCACAACGTACTCTAAAATATGCAGTGTGAATTTGTCACTTCTATGTTGATTTTCAAATCTCCTTACCCAATCTCACTACTCATGGTGTCTCCTGTGGATAGTGATGATGGTAAACTGGGTACTAAGTTGGGCTGTGTCTTGGGTGATCTGAAACAAGGATATGAAATGAAAGGAAAATGCTCCTGGACACTCTTCATATAACCAAGACGACACTGTGATGTCAACTGGTTTCCATGGGATCTAAAACACAGAATTTGTAAGATGCTACAACGGAAATTCCACATTATTCAGTACTAACTAGTACTACCACTGCTACTACTACTACTAATAATAATCACCTGCATTTACATTAAAAAGTTACAGTGCTGTAAAATAAAAGGTAAAAAACAGTCATGTTAACAATCTGTTGGCAATCATAAACAGAATATTTGCACTGTTAGCATTAAGGCCCACTCCACAGAACAGAAATAACACTAACAGTAACATTATCATAACAATCCAAATTGACTCTAAAAAATAATAACATTATAGGCTTGGGCGTCTGCTATGCCGTTCACTGCTAACTGCACAATCAAATCACAAGGAAAATGATGATACTGCTGGCTCGTTAAAGCCTGCTCAAATTCAGAAACCATATTGCACTCCCAACAAACAAATAAACAGTAGTACTAAACGATAATGAGCGCAACAACAATTATCAGTTAAATGTAGCTATATGTCCTTTTTGTGATTCTTTGTAATAACTACATCCTCCTCAACATGTTAACACTATTGCATTTATCATACATATTGTGTCCCGGTCTTGGCAGGCTTTGCCGTGACTAAACTCCCACTGTGGCTTCACATAATGAAAGCATTAACAAAGTCAAATCATTTAAATGCAAGAATGTATCCTATTTATGTGCCTGTGTTCCTTTATTCAAGGTTCCCCTCAACATGTTATCACCATCACACATACAGGATAGACGTACTAAACCCAAACCTCTGCATGCTTTGCCTCAGCTACAGCCATCCTGTCTTGGCTATAGAGCCTTTCTTTAGCTGTAGTTGTGTGACGGCAACTGGCAGTGATTTAGCAGGCTGGTAGTGTGTGGGCTGCTGGAGAGAGGAGGAGGAGGAGTAGGAGGTGAAGACCGAGCGCTGAGGGGTTTCCACTCTGCTGAGACCGGGGACGGCTCCGGGAACCCAGCCGAAAAAGTTTTACTCATGGACACACACACTCACACACACGCACACGCACGCACACACACACACACGCACAGAGAGTACGTTGAGCTGAAAAACATGATATCCTCTCATGCATCTGACCATTTCGCATGGGTTGTGGGAGCAGGGAAAGTTCTTAAAAATCCCTTGATATCAAAGGAGGGCAGTCTTCCAACTTGTAGAACTGTGACTACAGTATGAACTAAATGTTAGGGTGTTGAAACACAAGGCAATTTTTGGGGCGACGCATTGGGCAACGCTCCCAGCAACAGGAAAGAAAGTGAGAGAAAAGGGTGAAAAATCTATTTTTGCAACAAGAATGTAATGAGTGCAACTTGGGCCTTGTCGCTCTGTGTATCACCTTAAAGTCACTGAGCAAAACAGGAACCTTCTTCTTCTCTTAGTCATTTATCCACAAACCATTAAACATGAAACAATTCACACTTTGCAAGCCACAAAATAAACGAAACATCACAAGCAAGGATTCGTACAAAAACCCAATTATTCAACTTTATTAACATCGATGAGTTTTTTTGTTTTTCAGCAATATCTTTTAAATTCCAGTTCTTTATCAACAAATAGAAAACAGACTGTGTATACAACAGATCGAATCCCTACAGCACTAAGCATTCACAAGGTAAAAATGAACGTTTTTATTTTTCGCCAGCGTGTTCAAGTCTCCCCCCCCCCTTACCGCCACCACCACCACCATGTAGGCCTCAGATTTGACGCTCCCTCCTTGCGCCTTGTGGGTGAAGATGTGCTTCAGTGGTGCGATGGCCGGCGCTGAGGAGTCGTCCATTTTGGTGGGTGGGGTGGGGCAGATGGGTCACGGGGGAGGGGGGGATTGTGCTGTTTTCCTCATTCAGATGGACAACCAGCTGTCAAAGTTACTATGGTAGTACAGTAGATACAACGGTGTTTCCATTAATACACACTCTAGGACAGCAGGCTCTCTGCAGTTTTCTCTAGGGTTGGTACGTCGGCAGAGTGAATCCTTTTGGACAATATACTTTTGAAGCTGTGGATATATCTATGTATAATTGTACATATATATAATCAATCATAATTATATATATATTTATAGTTCTATTTCTGTATAAAATAATAGCAGGTTTCAGTCCAAAGGGCTGAGTCTCTGTCCCTCTGGTAGGAATGGTTGATTCTGTACAGGTGCCAGTGCTGATGGCTCTGCTCCTCGGCCCGTATGAACCACCCTGCTCCTCCGGTCCGTTTGGTTCAACCCCAGCAAAACTGACCAGGCTATCGGGCAGTGAGGAGACGGGAGGGGCTTGAAGAGCAACTATATTCAGAGATTAGGGAGTTTCTTTTTCAACTACCCGTTGGGTATAAAAGTCTGTTTTCCTCAGATAAGTTCTCCGGTTTGGAGTATGAAGGCCTCAATGCCATAGGCTTCTGACGAAAAAACAAAACAAAACAAAAAACAACAACAAAAAAAAAAAATCATGTGCTTTCCAGTTCTGTACACCGCTGATTTAGTCTGTTAGCTGATTCACTGTTTTTTTGTTTTTTTTAACTAGCTACTGTGTTTACATAGGACAACTTTAGCGGGTGTATGTTCTGAAATCATTTTATAATTTTTTCAAAATTGTTTTTTGTAAGAAACAGCGAGTGAAAAGGCGTATCAAAGTGAACCCCTGCTCCATTGAACTGAATAAGACCAAAACAACGTACGATGAGAACAAAACAATAATGTCATGAGACAAAAGAAATCTGACAGCAGCTCAGAGAACAGTGGTTCTCCTGTATTAGTATCTAGGAACGTGTTAAAAATACATGTCCCTTGTGCTAAAGTACCCTAGAAGATAAAAAAAAAATAAAAAATAAAAAGACATACCAATTATGAAAATAATGCAGGCCCGCAGCAGGGCGGTTTAAGACAAAAGAAATGTCTGGTGTTAAAATGATTATTAAAAACAACAACAAAAAAAATGATGCGCTAAATAATAACATTTGTCATAATATCATAATAGTGACAATAAAATTAACAAAAAAAAAAGAGAGAGAATATTCTCTTAGTGCTACCAGTAGCCTTTGACAATCGGGGAGGTTTGGCGTCGACAGGACAGAGAAGCAAGCTGCCGGTCTGAGCTGTCGCATCCGTACAAGAGTTGTCGTAGTTGTCGTAGTCATTGTACTGTTTCTTTTTATTATTTTTAAAGCAAAATCTCTTGTGTGGTAAATCCGTGTGGATCTCTGTGATTGGTTGAACCCGTCGCCGGGTCCGCAAGCACGTCCCTTTCTCCTCCCCTCCGGTAGCTGTGTGAGGGGAGGGGGGAGAGGGGGGCGGGTATGGGGGGGTCAAGTGATTGGATGGCGGCTGAGATGGGACACTTGGCACACTCCTGAGAGGTCTGACCAGGGAGGCTGCTCGGTGGGAGTGGTTACGTTGCATAGTGGTCAAAGCTCCCCAGGTACTCCAGCGCTGCCCTGTAGCACAACTGGTACTGGTCCTGCAGGGGAGAGGAAGCCTCAGTGAGTGTTTGTTTGTTTATGTTTACATGCACGGTATGTTGTGCGTCATTTAGGAGAAATAATTTACATGCATTTTCATATCCTGTTCACAAATATCCATGAATAGAGGGCTTTCAGGTGACAGGTGACCACAGAGCTTGGCAACAGTGGCTGGTTGTGTTTCTAAAATTACGACTCAGCCATCTCAACAGTATGGAATAGACATGGATCATTTCTGTGTTGTTTTTAACTGGCAACTGATCATTTCACCACTGATACATCTGATTGATTTTGTGTTTAGATAATGTCAGCTTTTTAACAAGTCAATCATAGTATCTGGTCAGCTGCCCTTCACCGTCTTGTTGTAAACACATGTGATTTGCACACTAGCTAATGCATCTAGTAGAATCTAGAGTTAGTAGTGTTAGTGGCTAGTAGTCACATCTTAACATTATCATCATTTGCTTTGCTAAGTTAGTCTGCTAGCTAATTAGTTAGCTAACAAAGCCAAAAACCAACTGTTTGTTCAGGTTAACTGAGCTGACTCTTCTCAAGCTACAACTGGCAGTGTTTTGAAGTAGAGACTAGGACCAAAGACGAGACAGTTTACTGCGTCACAGTAACCTAAACAAATGGAAACAAATCTGGCACCATCATGGAGGCCAGATGTGGTTCTGAGGAGATTTGTGATGTAACTGCAAGGCCTCTATAAAAAGAATATTGTACATGCAGATTTGAGTCAAATAGTGAATTCTTTGTTTTAGTGGAACACCAGATCAATGGGTTTACCACATAAGGACAATTCAGATACTGTCAGGTAAAGTTATCAATCACAGAGAAGAATACGAAAATGACTTTCAAATACTGTCCTGTGTTTGTCTAAACTTTCTGCCACTTGCTGTGTTGTCCTTTGTGGCAAAACCTGGTAAAATCTGGTACTCCAAGCAGGTTAAGAAATCAAACGCTTAATATTACTTGCACTGTTTAACCCCGGGCAGTTACCATGGAAACAGAACTGACTTACACACAACGGCTGCAGTCTGTTTTAAGGAGCGGTTAACCCATAACTGGGATTTTGAGTATGAACGATAGCCGAGTCAGTATTCTGTCCTCACCTCCGTCTGCACCATGGCAGGCCGCTGGGTGCGAAGCGTCTTCACCGTCTGGAAGAGGTCGACCACGCCCTCGTATCTCATCCTCTCCAGCACGATGCTGAGGGTGATGAAGACGCCGGTCCTGCCCACACCGGCACTGAGGAGCACACACACAAGCAGCATTTGTTAAATCAAGGAATTGAATCTTATTCTACTTTTGCACCTAATTTCAAGTTGCTCTGAATAAGGGAGTCTGCTATATTGCCTTAAATGTTATTTAATGTAAATGCAGTAGGAGGAGATCCCACATAAACATTGAGTATCAGACATTGCATTATTATTACGGCAGGGTTACTTTGTGTCCGTATAATGCACCGCAAATATACACCAGTGCCAGTGCCAGTTTAGACAATCACAGGAAATCTAAAATTTGGTATACTCCTCTGTGATTATCTGAACTGTCCTGGTGTGGTTAACTCCACCCATCTGGTACTTCATGCAGAAGTAGAAAACAAACACTAAAAATTATTTGTGAATGCAGTTTGACCCTAGTAAGAACATTGATGTCACATCAAAATACAAACAGGAATATCTTGCTAGCACCTACAAATCTCTGAAATGGCACCCCGCCCATGTGCTTTCTTCAACACACACACACACACACACACAGTGCCATCCAGTCTCCTTACCTGCAGTGTACAGTGATTGGTCCATCCTGTCCGAACTGCTCCTTGGTTTTGTGCACTTGGCCAATGAAATCAATGAAGCCTTCCCCGGTTTTTGGCACTCCTTGCTCGGGCCAGTCAGTGAATTGGAATTGGCGGATTGTTCTGGACTGGCCGTCCTAAGGGCAGCAAACAAGGAGTTTATTTATGTTAAAGAGGCACAGCGTATTGACAAAAAGACAAACTGACACATAGGTGACATGTACGGTTTGCATAATGCAACACTTTTCAGTAGCTTTACAGTGTAATGTGGGTTGTGGGTGTGACTGGCCAGATTAGTTCTCTTCAAAGCTCGAATTTATGTCTACAACCACATTACACTCTGCTGTACTTTGTGGTTTGTGCTTCACACATCTCTGTGCCCTGCACTCTCATGTCCACACAACCAAATATGCAATATAGTATTATAGTAGTATATAGTAGACTCAGAAATCAACCGCACCACAGGATATAGGCTGCAGACCTGGGTGTTTTCATATGACTGGTTTATATGTGTTTTGAGTTTGTATGTGCGCATATGAATAGTTCATTTCCAAAATGCTATATTTCCATTTTGGAAAGAAATTGCTACATGAAGTTCATCATTGTGTCACATATTGTGTCACATTTTTCAAATGGTGGATATCTTATTTTGGAACAAAACTCTTAAAACTCGTAACGCACATATATATATATATATAAATATATAATGCATACAATACATACATATATGTGGTGTGTGTATGTGTGTGTGTGGGGGGGATTAGAGTGGTGCTGCTGCTATGTGCTGTGGGCCTTCTGATGACAGCCAAGTGTATTTATAGTCCATTGAAACCACTGCATCACAGGGAGTTCCAGTACTGGCCTTGGGGATTGGAGGCTCTGCTTTTCATGTATTTCACAGAGATCTAGCGCATACACACACTAATGCATGTGCACACACACACACACACACACACAATCCACAGAGCACACATGCCGTTGCTAAATCCGAGTAAACATGTTTGACGGCGCATTCACTTTATGTCAACCTGTCAAGAGAAATAACACGGGCCGCGTTCTGATCATCTCTACCTTGAAATCACAGTCTGCATAATTTTCAACACTTAGTGCGACTGTCAGTATTTGTATGGAAACCTAAAATTAAGATGGATTTGGGCTGGATGGCTGCATTGTATAAAATGCCAATCACCCACTACCCGTCCCACCAAGGCATACACACATAAACACACACACACACACACACACACACACACACACGAAGGCAAGACATTTTCACACAAAGTCGAATCCAGCGTACCCTGGCATCTGTGACTTTGAACTCTCGGAGGATGTACTGGGGCATGTTGTACTCGGCCATGGGATCCACCACAAAGTACTGGTACCTGGCTGAGCGCTCCGCTGGCCAGTACTGATGACACTTTTCCTGCAAAAGGAGAGACAAGCAGAAACATTAGGCACCTATATTAGATGAGTCATTCCAAAATTAAATATCCACCATTCGGAACAAGAAAACTGACTCTTATAAAATGATTACTGGCATAAAAGTGCAGCATATGTAACTCATCAGCCATCTTAAGTCATCAGGAGATTTTTGTTTACCCAATAGTTATGTTTTTGATGCTGAAATCATCTGTGGTTTTGAAATATTGACATTCATTTTAGTAAGCAAAATATTTCCATAATTTGTTTATGTTCTTTGCTAAAGCAATAAAATGCATGAGGGTTTTCTTTGCTGTAATTATGGGTGAGAAGGTGATGCAGGGAGCTATAAAATGCAGTCGAGCGACTGTCAGTGCCACCACAGTATCCATAATAACACAAAACAAAGTACTCTAGGGTATTATGGCTTTTATAAAACGAAAGGCGAGTGTACTGTTTGAAAGGTTTCCTTTAAAGTTGTGTATACTGTATACAAAAGAACAGAAACAGGAGGAAGCAAGATAAATCGCTATTTACCTCCCTGGTCACCACAAGATTTAACATAGAAACTAATTCAATTTTTCATAAAGCATGGCATAGTCTTTCTGTATGGGAATTATCAGTTTGGAATGCAACCAGCTACCAGCTTGGCAGTTTCAGTCAAGATGCATTCCAACCATACTGATAGTGTAGCTTAGTTTCAACCAAGTTATCAGCATGGCTGGAATGCATCTTTGACCAATCTGATACAATAGCTTGGCTGAAACTGCCCGGTGTATAAAGCTTGTGTGGGTTTTCATCCCCTCAATTCACCAACAGAATGTACGTGCTGCTTGAATAGCAAACATTCCCTACAGGTGTTGCATGCATTTATGTGTGTGTGTGGTATGTGTGAATGCATGTGGCTGTGTGTGAGTGTGTGTGTGCCTGTCTTACCCGCCCCATCTCTCGTAGTTTGGTGAGCATGACTACGATGGTGGAGTTGTGCTCCCACAGCATTCTCCAGAAGTCTTCGGTGGTCTCGGCCAGGGGGCCCTGGGTGGCCAGGTAGGCCTTCTGCTGCCTAAAAACACCAGAGCGGGGACACAGCGAATTAATACTAAACATAATAATAAGAATATTTATTTATATGGCACTGTATTACAAAGCACATCACAAGCAATAGCCAGAGAACCCATTTGAAAGATCATTTCATAGTAAAGAAATGTTGTGCAGAAGGCTGTTATTCCCCCCGCTTTGGATGTACAATAATGACAAGTATTAGTGAAGTGCTAAGTGCCGGACAGAATACAAGACATACAACAAAAGTGGAGTCCATACACTGACAGCTACAGCGTTATATAATATAAATTCCGACGCAAATAAATTCATACAATGAATAAATCCACAGGCCTTGAAAACAGCTTTCAGTGTGCGGACTGTACTTTTGTTCCATGAAATCGACATATGCCATTTGATGGACATTTGTATAGAAAGGTACCTTACAGTACCATAAGTGCATTTGTAGCAAAGATGGCCTCAGCAGGAATCAAACCCCATGCTGTTTCAAATGCATACAGCTGCAGAATGTTGAATATAGATATAGATGTGTGTGGGGGTCCTGTTGTCCTTGAACTGTGTGCTGTGTTTCTGTAACAATGGCACCAAGACAAATCCATGACAAGTACATTTAATGTACTTGGCAATTTGTACATGGCAACTAACCATAGCAATATAAGTGCCATGCTCTACCATTGAGCTATACAGGACCGTGGATATACACAGGTCCTATACTTCCCCCTACTCCCTATCTGTAACAGAGCACAGAGTGAGAGCGCTTGATATGCTCACACAACTAGGGATGAGCTCATATGCTGAGGTGCCAATGCAGTGCTAGTGTCCTACGTGACTTTGGCCCAGATGAGCAGTTATTTTGTCCAACAGGAGGTGGCAGCAGTGCACCGATCAAGACAGGGGGCGGGGGGTGGGTGGGGGGGGAGCTGAGTAATCCAACATACAATACACGCATGAGCAACACTCAAGCACGTACACACTCACATGTCTGCAGCGCATGTAGGCTTGCATATACAGTAGCTTTGCACGTATAGACATACAAAGACACACAGACACACAGAACACGCACACACACACACACTCACTGAGCCACGGGTGAACAACTAATGAAGGTGCTGCAGGCAAGGCACTAATGTGGAACCGGGAGATTAGAATGTGCTCAGGGCCTCGCTCGCACAAATAAAGAAACGACAGATCGGTGGAGAGGAGAGGCGATGGCGTGAGAGGAGGGGTAGGCAAGGGAGTGAGGAGTCAAATTAAAGAAAAGGAACGGAGGAAAGAGAAATGCAGAGGAATGGGGCAGGGGGAGGTACAAAGTAGAGGGAAGACGGAAAGGAGAGTGTGAGGAGATGAAAAGAGTAAGCACCGTTTTTTTTCTCCTGCCGGTCATCAGAGCACAAAGTAGAACTGACTGTTTTCTCTTACTGATTTTGGCTGCGAAGAGTGGAGGGAATGAGAGGAGAAGAGAGAAGGCAAGAAGAGAAGAGAAGAGGCAAGAAGAGAAGAGAAGAGAAGAGAAGAGAAGATGAGAGAAGAGAAGAGAAGAGAAGAGAAGAGAAGAGAAGAGAAGAGAAGAGAAGAGAAGAGAAGAGAAGAGAAGAGAAGAGGAGAGAAAAGAAGAGAAGAGGAGAGAAGAGTAGAGAAGAGAACAGAAGAGGAAATAAGAGAAAAAGATGTGAGGAAAAAGTACAAAGGAGAGAAGGGAGGAGAGGAGAAGAGAGAACAGAAGCGGAAAGGAAATGAAAGTAAGGAAAGGAAAGGGAATGAAAGGAAAGGAAAGGAAAGGAAAGGAAAGGAAAGGGAATGAAATGAAAGGAAAGGAAATGAAAGGAAGGGAATTAAATGAAAGGAAAGGAAAGGAAAGGAAAGGAAAGGAAAGGAAAGGTATGCCTAGGCGGTCACAACCCTCTGTCTCAATGTATTCCCACAACACTGCCTACACTAACATACGACTCACACCTTTCCCATGCTATCAAGAGACGTGCAATACCGCCTATGCTCAAATTCAACAAGAGAGCAGATGCGCAATTACACCCTGAAAATATTCAGTAAATATACAGAATGAATGCCAAATTTTATATTGATAGGGAGGACCCCTCTAACCTCCCCCAAAAAATGCCCCCTAGCCAAAACAAAAACAATTCTACCCATATCACACAATACTGACTGCTCTGCACACAGTGTCCCGATGAGCACGCTGCCAAACAGCACAGAGCACTCTCTGCATCATCCCACATGACTGCAGTGCTTCAGGACATAGTGTTTCATTTCAACCTCATTACAATGCTAAAACTCCAGCCTGCATCAGAGCATATCCAGGGCTCGCGCCCCTGATAGCGTAGCTGGAATCAATGGCTCGCCTCTCATTAGCTTAGCATATTATTGGCTTTTCTTGAAGGCGCTGGGGTGAAGGGCACTGGAGGCCCCTGTTTAGTTTTTATTTATGCCCGGGCTTTAAAAGCGGCTTAATTACACAGCGCTGCCGGTGCACACAACAGGTCCCCACCCGGATCTGTCTGCCTCTGCCACGACATTGGGATGGAAAATTAAGATGGAGAGTGAGAGAAGAGGGTGGAAAGAGAGATAGAGGGCAGGGGGATAGATAAAGGGTGGGTACAAAGAGACACAGAGAGAAGGGGGTAACAGGAGACAGAGGTAAAGGGGCAGAAGCAGGAATGAAGGGAGGTGTTTGGAAAACACACTTCATTACGATACTCTCTTGCTGCAATTATGCTATTTACACAGCGACAATGGAGGGCCGGCCTCTGCGGAGCACCTTTCATTAACGACAGGATTGGAGAAAGAGGGAGGAGGAGTGGTGGAGGTGGAGGTGTTGTCTCTGTCACGGCCGGGTGCGGAGCAGAACCCCGTACGGACCGGATTGTATTTCACGCTCGCTGAATCCATCCCGTCCCTTTACAGTTCATCCATAGAAGTAGTCCGCTCTATCTCTCTCCATACATATATACTGTATATATAAAACAGTAAGAGAGAGAGCTGCCTTTTCATCTTCCTCCCTCTAGGAAGCAATTTGGACTTGAGGACAAGCAGTAGCTTCAGTATGGAAGCAGTAGTCGCTCTGTGCAAGTGAACCACACTGACAGGAGGTAATTCTTTGAGAGCAACTGGATACTGCCCACAATAACCTTATCTTCAATATCTCCCCATACATTTTTATCTATACCTATTCTATAGCGAATATCTATTTTTCATATCTATAATAATCTTTGATGACAGAAAGCAATTTCAGACCTGTCACCCGCACCCACAGATATACACCCATATTGCTCTCTCACCACCCCCCACGGTGCGTCCCATGCTGACCTGTAGCCGTCGATGCAGCTGGCGTTGATGTAGTCGGAGCCCTCCACACCGCGGATGGGCTGCAGACAGACGCGGGTGGACTCAAACGGCATGATGTTGACCAGACGGTTCTTGAACTTGTTGCAGGGCAGGTTGGCGCTGATGAAGCGCGACGTGTGGGCTTTAGAGTTGGCCAGTCTCTGTTAAATGGAAGGTGAGGAGAAACCAGACAGGACGAGATAGAGAGAAAAAAAGAGGAGAGAGAGAGAATTAGTGACCTGTGACCTGGAGTAAACAAATAAGGAAGTCTAGAACGCTTCTCTGTCAAGTCTCTCTTTTTTCTTTTCCCCACGCACTCAGTGTAGCCTGTCACGATAAATAAGAAATCCTACAGAAGGCAAGACGTCAAGTCGGGCCAGAGAAAGGTGGCATCCATTTTAGATGAGATATCTGCTGGCAGGTATAACATAGTGCAGCTAAGTGCAGCGGACGAGGCTCTCATAGAGCCCCACTGCTTGGGTGGAGGACTGGAGGCGTGACAAGCTCTGGCGCTGGCAGTGGACAATGCACAGATGGACAGCACAGGAGTGTGTACAGAGAGCCATGGTACTCCACGAGAGTGTGTGTGTGTGTGTGTGTGTGTGTGTGTGTGTGTGTGTGTGTTACAGCCAGACTGTGTGGGCATGGATGCTGTGGCCCCACATACGCCGCATTCATTCTCTCACTCTCTCTCATTCTCTGTCGTTGGCAGGAGCGTAGATGCTATTATCACTTCAAACAGAATGGATCATGGTCATAAGAGGGCTAATGGCAGTGCTGGGCTGGGAGGAAAGTGTGTAATAACATCACAGTCGATGGCTATTGACAGAAGGTGTGCGTGTGCGTGCGTTTGCGAGTCACCTTGAACACCAGCTGTGTGTATGTTTGAGTGTCAGTCACTCTTGCTGTGTGTGTGTGTTCACGTGTTTGTGTGTATCTGTTCTGGTCTGGTTGTACCGAACCATGTGTGCCCGTACTTACTACGCTACTACTAGCTGTTGATATGTCCCAGCACCAATGTCACAGAAACAAATTCCTGAACATTTATTTATTTGGCGAATTAAGCCAATCTGACATGCAACGGTGCGTCACGTTACACACCTTGAACTCCAGCTCCATGGCGGTGACTGTCTCGCCGGGCGGGGGCTGGGTGAGTTTCTGGATGTGGGCGTACAGGTTGCGGGCGGGAACCTCGGTGTTGCCGCAGGTGGCGGCCTCCAGCAGGGCTTCGTGGATGAAGATGTACTGGTCCTCCGTCTGGACCATGTAGTTCCTCTGGGCGCGCATGCACGTCACGTGGCCGTAGATGTCCACGGACTTCTCGTGCTTCATGCGCTCCAGCATGGCCTCGATGACGATCAAGCAGCCTGTCCTGCCCACGCCCGCACTGGGGGAGAGCGGAGAGGAGAGAGGAGAGAGAGGGACAGAGAGGAAGGGTGAATATTATAAGATAACTTAAGATAAAAGTACAAGATTATACTTTATTGTCCACTAGCTAAAAAAAAATACACATTTCTTCCGTCCATACAGGTTTTAAAGTTCATAAACCAACCACCCACCTCCTCCCCAGAAATATTCATTCACATCTCATTACATTACACAGTTCCAGCTCAGAATTCCATATCCTAAGCGCCAATACACAATTTCCGAGTAGGACAGTTAGATTTGACTAGGGAGGAATGGGTGTGATTAATCTTAAAGTAGATTAAATGGGGGTTTATCTGTAACTGGTGTATTTTAGATAGTTCATTGTCCGGCTGGACTGTATTAAATGCAGATGAGAAATCAATGAAAAGCACCCGCACACACGCTTTGGGCCCAGCTAACTAGTCATTCACAATTCTCTCCAGTAGTGTCATCGGGACTGATGTAAGAGCAACTGGGCGAAAATCACCTATTTAGAACAGGTTTTTTTTTTTTTTTAGGTATTAGGGTAATATGAGAAATTTTCCATGATTCGGGAACAGTGTGTGTCCGATGATTGTTGGCAAATAGGCTGCCATACAGGCACCAGCTCCTTGCTGTAATGTTTCAGAAGAAAAGGGTAAAATGGTTCATGTTGTTGGGGACAGGAGATTACATGCATTTAGATGTTGGAAAGCACAAGCTACCTGGCTTACTATGGTCTCTACCCACTCTACTCTCTCCAAGGTGATGGACTCCAGCACTTTATTACATTTTTTTTTGTGAACAGGGTATTGAGTTTGTTAGAAAAATACATCTCACTGTCAGCCACAATAGATTTGGTTGCCTTAAAAGCATCCTGCAGGTGTTGTTATTGCAACTGCTTCGACCTCCTCAATTTCCCCTTCAGCTCCTTTCCTGTCCTGTGCATTTATCCAGTATCAATTATCTTGAATACCAATTTCCTCAAGGTCATAGTTTCCTTGATATCTTTAGTTATGTAGGACTTGTTTGGATGCACCTTCACTGTTTTTGTGGGTATTAGTGATTGCACACAGTAATTAATATAATCTGTGGTCACCATACGCACATTGTCCAGGGCACACTGTGCATTGAAGACATGCCTTTAGCACTTCTTTGCTGACCTTTTGTTCATGTTTTGAGCTCTTAAGCTTAGTTCTATATGTAGGAATACAAATACATTGTGGTCTGAATTTGATATGGGTGGTTGACACCTAGATGTATAGGTCTCTTTCAAGTTCACATAACACTTGTCCAATATAATACGCCTGTGTTTGACAGTTCATGTATTGCTGAAAACCGGGCATCGTACTTTCCAGGTTGCACTGGTTTAAATCCCCTAGCAAGGCAGCTGGGGCATCAGGGAGTTTGTGCACACACTCTGCATTTGTGACTGTGACCTGAGAGACTGGGTGGAGCGTACACAACATACACAATGCTGCAGCCAAATTCCCGAGGGAGATAAAAGGTCTTAACCCCAAACACAGGATTTCAGCATCTTTGTTGCATGCGGTGTCCTGGATGGTGTATTGGTGACACCGCTGATCTTTGATGTAAAAATAAATGCCGCCTCCCCTATTCTTTCCCGAGTTCCTATTCCTCTCCGCCCGCACAAGAGAGAAGGCATCTGCAGTATATCATACAATAAGTAGGCCTATCACTAAAGAAATGTGATGGCGAGAAAGTCAGCAACGCCAAAGATATGCAATTAGCGTTCATAAAATAATACCAGTACTGATACAAATTCTGATACTGATAATGACACTAATACCAATTATTTACATGAATAAATACTAACACATTTTGTTCATAAAAAGCTTTTCAGGGTGCTCAAAGGCACTTTTAAGTAAACATCAAAAAAAGAACACAAAAAAAGAACAAAACATAATATCGGCAATTATAGAGCAGTGTCTATAAAACAGACAAACAAGCAGCTCATTTCCTGATAATTTATTTTGTTAAAATTTGTAGGAAACACTGTTTAAACCCTTTATCCAAACCTGTCCCCTGAACCAAAAACAAGTAGTCACAGGTAGTTATTTCTCGCCTGTATGCATCCAGACCGAACCCCTACCCACCTGCAGTGGACCACCATGGGCCCGGCGTCTGGAGGGTTGCAGGCCTTGACCCGTCTGAGAAAGGCCAGGATGGGGGTGGGGTACTCCGGCACCCCGTGGTCCGGCCAGGCCATGAACTGGAACTGGCGCACCTCTCTCTTCTCACTGGAGCCATTCTGTGGGGGAGTGGGAGAAGTCAATACAGAGAAAAGATGTAAACATGAGCACAAAAGGATACACTGACATTGTGAACGGTAATTGGCAATTTTTTTTTTTAACAAGAATCTTGTCACGCTGGGAAAAAATGTTTTGACAGGTGAAGGACATCCTTCCAAACATTGTATATCCATTTTGGAAAAGAAAAATGCAGCTGAAATTGCTCTGTCAATATTTGAAAAGCATGGGTGATTCAATTCTCAAAAATGTATTGTTTTTTATAGTAACATAATCTGCTTTCCTTTCATGCCAATGAGCATTTTGTAAGAGTATGAGTCAGTGTTTTGGAATGGCAGATATCTAATTTGAAATTTAACTGTATTTGCCCAACAGTTTCCGTAAAATGCCTTTCTAGCATTATTACCATTCCTGATTAAAACGAAGCAACTGCTGCAGCTGGAGGCTCGCTTTCAGTGAGGAATCCTAATAATAATACTTAAAAGAAATAACAAGTTATACAAAAAATTTTAGGGAAGCTGTCTTAACAATATTTCCCTCCACAGTGAATATTTTGGGAAAGGATGAATAAAGGAAAAAAAAAAAACATTGGTCTCAACATCAAAGCTCCACTAAAATACATGAATCAAAATGACCTGAAAAAATAAAATCCTTCACTGACTCCTGGAGAAAAACAGACAAAGCTTAAATGTTAAAAAGCAGCACATTTCAGCTGTAATAGCCTTGATCAGGATTAAGAAAAAGAACAATCTACACTTTAAAATGTGACCGTTCAATAACACCAACTGGAATAACCTGCCAAGAACCAAATCCTTCATGACCATGCCTTGCTATAAGGTTAACTGCAAATGAAACAGGCCGTACCTTGTAGAGGGCGAAGGTGCGGACGCTGTATGTGGCGAGTTCCACAGTGTCCAGCATGGTGACCTGGATCATCCCATAGGTCTCTGTTCCTCGCGCCGGCCAATACTGGTCACACTTCACCTGGCAGAGCGAGAGAGAGGGCACACGGTCAGGAACGGACTGCCGCTAACATCCACCACAAAGATAGTAAGTGGCTTGCAGAATCAAACTGATTAAAAAGAGGATAGGCTTAGCGAGTTCAGACCATCGACAGTGTGTCCATTGTCTAATTACAAGCGGATTGGAAGCAGACCAGTACTTAGAATCAGCTCCAGCACCAGCAGTGCTATGTATCCCCTCAAAATACCCCATTTGAGCACCAGTGAAACAAGTCTAGTGCGGGTGTATGAGTGCGCCCGCTCGAGGCAGGCTTCAAACAGAAATTAAAAAGCCCACTTTGTTTCACCAGCCTATGATTATTTTCAATTAGCTAATTGTCGGGTGGATCGCAACCCTTTGTTATGTTCGCTTTTAGCACATTTGTGATGACTGGGCGCTGCGATGTGGAGGGAGATGTGTCTAAAAGCCCGTGGCCTGTTGTGACGGGACAGCAGGTCCGGCCACCTGGCTCCATATGTCCACAGGACAAACTTGACTGTGGACGAGGCTGGGGCTAAAGCTCCTCCATCCCCTGGCATGGAGCCTTATCGCCTCACTCTGTGGTCTCTATGTAGATGGCAGGGTGGCCTAGCGGTTAGAAAGAGACTGTCGTGTAACCAAAACATCACCCGTCACCCATGCTTATCTCATGATACGATTCGATACGCGATATGGGGTTCACGATTTGGTACGACGATTCGATGTAATAAATGAAAGTTCAATGACAAAAAAGTATGACTGTGCAGAATTGTGTTTGTAAAAATGTCATTACAAAGTGCAAATAATATAATTTGGATGGAGAGCTTGTGAAACTGTGATGGGCAAGCCGGCTCATTTGTGATTACTACAGGAGAATAACATGTAGCTAATACTGCGATTCATTTTTCTGCCCCACGGTAAGTATTGCCACATTTTTGTATTGCGATACATTGAATTTCGATATATTGTTCCATCCCTAGTTCCTACCAATTTGAGCATCATGTGTCCCATGGTCATGAGCAAGACACTAAACCCATGCTCAGTCATTTTAAGGTGCTCTGGATAAGAGCTTCACCTAAATGCTTAAAATGTAAAATGTGTGTAAAACTCTGTGGTTAAATTCGTGATTTCAGAGAAGTACTAGAACTCCGCTGAACTCCCATCTTCGATACAGAGATCGGACAAGTGGAGACGTACTCCTAATGTCACAATTGGTGGGACTTGAAACCTACCGCTATTGATTTGGAATACATGAGGGGAAGGGAGGTGGCGCAGGTAAGCTAATCATATTGATACTGCAGCACTGAGCTGACATTTGGAAGCACCTTAGCTGTCTCACCGGGCCGGTACAAATCGACAAAACAAAATGCGGTAAAATTCACCCCCTCACATTTCACCTCGCTTCGTGACAGCTCACATTCTTAGGCAGAGGCAGGAGCCTACAGGAGAAACTCAGCTGAGTGATGGGGAACCGCTCGCAGTACAAACATATGGATTAGAAGTCACCACTGTAATGAATATCGCCGTGCTGTTTGAGGTTGAGGTTGGGTGGCATATTCTATCTCTCAAACACACACACACACACACACACTGCAGGTTTCACTATCATCTGCTTCTGCTTTGAAACTTGGCTCTCACATGTCATCACCTGGCCTTTTGCAGAGGGCACAGACCTCTTATCTGGACACACACACACACACACACACACACACACAGACAACTGAGTCTCATTTACAAGTCCTCCATCTCTTATCTGACCTTTCAAGGTTTTATCAACTTGTAATGGCAGTAGTGGAGGAAGCTGAAATTTGCCTGGTGCAGGGAACTCATAGTATTTTTTGTCCTGCTGCCGCTCAGTTTGGCATACGACAGCAGCCTGGCTGGCTGGTGGGAGGCTGACTGACTCACCATGCGCGTGTGTGTGCGTGTGTGTGTGTGTGTGTGTGTGTGTGTGTGTGTGTGTGTGTGTGTGTGTGTGAGAGAGAGAGAGAGAGAGAGAGAGAGAGAGAGAGAGGAGAGAGAGAGAGAGAGAGAGAGAGAGAGAGAGAGGGTGTGTATGCATGTAAAGGGGGTAGACAAAACAACAGAAATACCTTGAAATATATGAATATCATGTATCTAATAACGAGTAGGGCCATTGTTTTGTGGTGTTTTGTAATTATCCTGTTCAGCGTGCGTGTCGAGCGTCCGTCGTCAACTTGCGACCCTCTTTGCCGATACAGCTTGTCCCTGTGTTTGACATATGTTGTCCTAATTTTCAAGACTGTTCCCCCTGTCACGTTGCATCATTCTGCATCATTTTTGTGACTGATGCCGCGGCAGTTCTGGCACCAACTACTGGAACACTGTTAGCTGCCTCACGCTGCTTTAAAAGCGGCAATTGTCAGACCTCTTTTAAAGCCGACACACACTGCTAATTGGCATTTAAAGTCCCTTTTCATGCGGCGTTTCCATTATTTTGTCCACCCCCGTGTTTGTTTGTGTGTGTGTGTGTGTGTGTGTGTGTGTGTGTGGCGCTGTGACTCAGTTACATATGATCAAAGCAGAAGCGCCATGGGATCTGTGACAGAGTACTGTCTCTGAGACACGCTGATATATGGAGAGGAATTTGAAAGCGAGCCATGTATAGTCTAGCTGAGTTCAACTGAGTGGGTAATAAAAATCAGCCTATCCGACATTTCCATATAGCAGGCATCCTCAAGGGACAAATGAAGACTTCTGCTCCAAAAAGACAAAAAAAAATGACACCTACTCTTCTTTTTTGAAAATGATTGATAGCATGGATAGCTCAAAATTAAAACAAACGACTCTACTTTTTAAAGGATTGGTAGGCAATTTAAATCCTTAGCTGACAAAACGATCGCTCTTTTCCACACTCTCTATACTTTATAGATATTGAATGATAAACTGAACTTCAGGTAATGATTTTTTCCAGTGTTTGGAAATGAAGTCTTCATTTCTAAACTGTGTTCAATCAATTCACAAACCTTGGTACTTGCTGTCCTGAGTCTGGGGGGCCAACTTTCATTAGAGCAACGTATGCACACACTAATAAACCATCACAATATTGGCTTCAAATTGATTTCATAAGCAGTACTTTGTGAAGGTAATTAAATAGACCCATCCCTACTTCGAAATCTCAAGTTCCCTGTGTGCTCCTTTTTCCTTTTATAGCATGAATTTATTTTTAGGCAGGCAAGGCTGTTGTTGGGTGAAATCCTCTTAACTCCAATTTTGGAGTTTTTTTTACCATGGTGCCGCGGTCTTCAGCAGCCAAATTCAGCGAGTGCAATGAGAGACGAGACGCTACACTCCTCTTTACGTGGGCGCTATGAAATCTCATCATGGAGTTGCAAAAAATAGTTTTGTACAAATCCAGTTTCTCACTCTTTGAGCAGTATCTAATTAATAAATGAAGTAAAAGTTGTACTATTGTGAAAATTTAACTCAACTATAAATCCTCACATTTTGGCTGCAATTCAATCTGAATCTCCCTTAATCCTCTTCACATGCAAATGAGTTGAGTTGATATCCCACAACAGAGAAAACATATTTCTGGTTTCTTCATCTATTAGTTTGCATGGACGTTAACACTTCCTAATAACAATCACTAATTGTATTATATGTTTTTCTATTTTATGTATCTATGTTCTGTGTCCTGGTTATTAAATAAAAACAAACAAAACAATCACTAATATATGGTGATGTAATTATTCACCATTTATTATTATTTTTGAATGGCTAAGTAACAATTAATTGACAGTAGTTAAGTTTCTACATTGTTCACTAATTAATAGTAAATTATATAATGTACATAATCTTATTACTGAGTAGTGACACACAATAGATCAGTAAATAATTTATATGTTGTGTTACAGCTGTTAAGGAATTAAATAAAATATTTTTTGATTGCCTTAGTTAACAACGTGTGATGTAATCTTTTATAATAAATCACATTGAGTGTGTCTCTCCTTACCCGTGACTTCTCCTCCAGTCTGGTCATCATGACTATAGTGCTGGATCTCTGCTCCCACACCATCCTCCAGAAGTCGCTCAGCGTCTCCGGCAGCGGGCCCTGCGTGGCGATGTAGGCATTCTGCTTCCTGTAGCCGTCGATGTAGTTGGCGTTGATGTAGTCGCTACCGGGAACTGCTGAAATAAAGAGAGCAAGCTGGGACGTAACTCATATGTTACATGGTATTTATATTTAATCTCATATTGTGCCAAAGATCAGAATCAGAGTAATTTTTTATCACCGAGTGCAATAAATGTACAAAATGTTTTCTTGGTGACACCGAGGCAGAGGGAGACATATTGACAGTTTCAAGGTGCGCACTGACACACATGGTGCAAGGACTTTACATGCAGTGAAACATATGATGGACAGTACTTATCACTCTGCATATAGATGTTCAACATTCTACAGTATATCCAAATAAAAAGGACATGTGGGCTTTGTGGTTTAAATAGGAGATTTCTAAAGCAGCAGCTGTAGCCGTACAACATGTCCTTGGTGCATCTAAAGGAGGCCTCGGTGCTATCTGAGCGGTCACATGGACTCGTACCATCGACGGAGGTGAGCACCACTCTGGAGTGGTCGTAGGCGATGACGTTTGCATAGCGATTCTTTGGCTTGTTGACTTCCATGTTGGAGTTCTCCCAGGTGAACTGCTGGCCCGGATCAACGGACTGTGAGGGAACGACAGGAGAAAGAAGAGGAGAGAGAGAGCGAGAAGAAAGGAAGAAAAAGAGAAACAGACAGAGCAGAGCAATTAAGGGAGAGAGAGAGTGAGAAAGGGAGACACAAATGGGAAGGGAGGGAGAGAAAATAACATAAAACAGAGGAACAAAAGGAGTCTCTGGAGTGTCACGGGGGTAAAATAGACCCAGACACATTGATGAGAATGTTCGTTTCAACTGGGAGTTGAATAAAGGCTCCGTTGAAGCCCGCAGGCAACAAGAAACACTCATCCCCTCCCTTATGGGCGGCCATATTGAATTACCTAGTTCTGAGCAGTCGCACGCATGACTAGCTGCGGTAACCATTATTGCTCTCGTTCTCCGTCTCTCTTTTTCTCATCGTCTATTTCTGTCTCTTTTCCCATCTTTTATTTCTGTTTCACCCTCTCCCTCCCTGGCTCTCTCTCCATTCCTAGAGTTATCACCTTTTCACTATCCTTCTTGCGTCATGCGTCTCTCTGGCTAAGACGACATTAGGCTGGATCCATATTGATCTGGGGAGATATGTGGCGGCCTCCCATCCCTTGGCTCAATAATGTCACACAGTCTCTTGTTATTCGGCATCGATCCCCCCAGGCTCATGCCGGAACCATGTCCATCAATTCCCCAAACCTTTCGCCTTGCAAAGCCTGCCGGAGCGAGAGCTACACCTTGGATATTCCTTCACTTACTTGACTTGGCTGTAGCCCTAATTGAATTATTAGGGAGTATTTTACGTCAAAACTGGACAGGTCGAATAAAGCAATTGCTTATTTTTGGAGGGGGGTTAGGGGAATGAGCCATGAAGTTATGGGTGAAATAGCATTTGAAAATAATTAGCACTTGTGTTCACTGCATACGAGGTAGGTGGGGTTTATCACATTAGGACAATTCAGGTTAAGCTGTAAATCACAGGTACAGCAAATTGACTTTTAATTACTTTCCTGTGACTGCATTTACTTTCAGGCTCTCACTGTATTGTCCTATACAGTAAACTGGCACCTAGGTAGGCACAAACATGCCATAAAATGTACAGTGCTTTTAGACTGCTTTTAGGTCTGGTATCCAATTATATGCTATTTGTTTTAGTACCATACATGAGACATGTGGAGTGTTCAGACACAAGAAACCCTCAACAGTAAACAAAGAAGGGCTCCAATAAAGCTCCAAATTGCTCGATAGTAGGAGTCATTTGGGTATGGGCCTATTGCTGCTGATGAGCTCAACACTGCCAATTTGTCTGCCAGCGCCCGCCAGTTTGAAAAGGAACATTTCATTTGCAGTCAAAACATGTCACTCCCATCTGAGAGCTCAGCGAAGACAGCGGGCATTGCTAGACTGATGACAACTGGCAAACAAGTTAGGTAGAGAAGGTGGAAACAACTGAGAAGAAAACGCCTATGCTATTCTAGCTGACACACTGGAAACGCGTTCGAATGAGCATAATGATAGTGCTACGAGGACTGCGGTGTGATATCGCTTCCTGCGATAAAAAGACGGTCTGAGTGAGCTGCAGCATGCCTGATTGACAAACACTGCTCATTACCCAGAGTGCTCTGCTCGGTGTGATGCGGGCTGGCGTTGGCGGGAAAGGGAATTTTCAGGCCGTCCCAAACATCAGGGAGAGGAAGTGGAGAGGCCTCTCTAAACTCTGAGCCTTCGGGTAGGGCACAACGGGAGCAGCCGGCGAACGTGACTGTGACAAAGCGCCCTGAGCTTTGCCACGCTGCCTTGGCTGGCAGAGACGGACGGCCATCTGTCTGGCCAAGGAGGGGGTCTTCCCTAGCTGGGAA
>NW_027281459.1:40000-222178 GCF_046629955.1 Centroberyx affinis
ATGTGTACATATGTGTGTGTGTTTGTGTGTAGCAAAGGTTTTAATGTGTGATTTTCACTGCTGTGTGGTAGCGTGTGTGTGTACTAACAACACATTGTGTTTACTGGCTTTCCAGATTGAGAGGAAAACAGGCGGATGCTGTAATTAGCTCATCAGCTGGGTGGCACAACACTGGGTAATTAGACCAGTTCTGCAGCACCTGCGCTGCCAGGCCTGGCCTAGCTGAGCCTAGCACAGAACAGCACAGAACAGCACAGCACAGCTCGGACTGGCTCGGCTCAGTCGACCGTGGCTTTCTCCATCAGGTGGTGAGAGGGAGAGAGAACGCAGCTTGCCTGTATTCTAATGTTCAGACAGCCAGCATCTGTTGACGCACACACACAAACAGGCGCACAGATGTATATACACCCTTCCCCTCTGTGTGTGTGTGTGTCTCTCTCTCACTTACACACACACACACACACACACATACACACAAACAGCTGCAGACTCACAAGCCTCCTGACTGCAAATGGAAATGGGCGGAAGGAAGCGTCAGGGCGCCCTGTGGAAATTTCACATCTCATTGCACTCCATTTGCAAGTGGCGAGCGTGGGTTTTAGGCAGGAGCAGGGCCTTCTGTTGAAGCCTGACATGGTGAGAATACATAAAGCTAGTGCACACAGCCTTGCCCCAGTCCACCTCAACCACTGGGGCTCGGGCCTCACCGCCACCTGTTATCTGATGCTGCGGGGGCTTAAGCTAATGCTAGCAGCGTGACCGCTAATCTACGACAAGCATCTCTTCCTTTCCAACCGTGAGCTGAGCCAGACCGTGTCCGGTTTTCCCAGGGCCCACTGCTGGGCTGGGGTGGGAAGGGGGGAATGAGTTGGGCATCTGTGATCTCTTCTCCACACCTCTCCTCTCTCCAACCCAATCAGATGCCAATCTACACCACGCTTTAGTGCTGGGCTAACACAAACATGGCAGCAACCTCAATGGGGGCATTCATCGGAAGGCTCAAAGTGAGGGTTAAGATGTGTGAGAAAGTAAGTGCAGGTGAGTGTGTGTGTGTGTGTGTGTGTGTGTGTGTGTGTGTGTGGTACAGGGTGTGCTTAATGAGAGCAGAACAGGGCCCTTTGTTGAGACTCCTGCCACAAGGAAGCGGTGAGAGGGGAAAAAAAGGCTAAAAGTGGAGGAAGGGGTCTCGGTGGAAAATGTCAGCTTAAAAGATGGGAACATTTCTGTTTCAGCAGTCTCCCCGTCTGGCATTTACTTCACAATGGCCCATTCAGCAGCAGGTGAGGGCTTGGCATATTCAGATGGGGCCAATCTTGAAGGGGTGCGCTGACACAGGCTGGATAATGAAACACAGCACGAAGACAAACCATGGCAGACAGGATGATCTGAGGGGGAACACTCGCACTAGATGTGGAACATGCACTGGTACATGGACGTGACCCAGGGGTTCCTTTGACCCCAATTATCAAGGGCTGCAGAGTCTGCTGCTTCTCATCTCTTCTAGCTGAACAAATGAGACTAGGCAAACTAATTTTAAGATGTTTCTTTTTTTTGTTTCTTTTATTCCTGTCTGAGTGGAAAATGTTTTTGGGGTAATATCGGCGGAAGCGTGGAGAGGTAGCGGACCCTGCAACCCTAAAGAGTAGATGAATACCGCCAACTTCACAACACGAATACACGAATGGAAGGGACTTAGGAGGGGAGATGGAGTCGTGACTGATGCAACAGTTACAGTACCCACCTTTCCTGTTTGCTGCTTTCACACAGAGGGCAAAGAGAAGGGGGAAGATTAATGGGTAATTAATATCAACATGGACCCAAAAGTCCTCCGGTCAAAGTTTGTTCTACTCTGTACTATATTCAGAAATCCGGTCCTTACACAATTTTAAACAACATCTTGAAAGCATGACATAAAAATGAATCCGAACGCTAGCTGGAGACATTTGAAAGTAACCCCTTTATTATTCGCTGGTGGTGTTGGTTTTGGCGACTGTGCAGGTTGCAATAACAACCCGAGGTAGAGTGTGATTATTCCTTCACACATTTATACTGCCAGTCCACAGTGAAAAGGGCATACAGCCACCCCCCTACAGTCCCTCCTGTCAATCTGTGTCTGCATGGAGAAAGGGCTTCCAGACAGAGGATGCGCTCCTCAGCGGTGAGCTGTCTCACGGCCTATTATTAACAAGTCCCTGTCTAAGTCTGCTGGAGACGGCAGCTACACAGCAGTCTGCAAGGCTGCATATGGCAGGTTGGAGAATGGGTATGCTGTGGAATGGCAGATCTGCAATGGAGTCATCATGCAACGGATAGATATAGAGAGGTGGGGCTAACAGCCTAGTGAGGTATATAATTGTTCCTAGTTCATAGATTCCCATCTAAACTACATATTATTATATCGTCCAAACCAAATGCTAACATCTTTTTTACATTTTGTCGCATTATCCATGGTGAGTATTTCACATTTAGCTGTCTCCACTGTCAAAATGCTGTGATAAGAAATAACTTTTTAATGCTACCAAGCATAAAAACGGACTGGTGCTTTAAGTAGCCGGTTTTCTGTGCCTCACCAGTATCTGGATGGCTGGTGTGTATCCATAGTGTGTTACACTGGGGTGGTTAGTGTGGGGCTTTTAAAAGATATTGACTGAGCTTTTAGTTAAGCCCTCTGTTGCAGCCTTCTGTTCCTTGTTTGAAATGACCAGTGGTGTTGGAGAAAACACATTTCTCTCTCCCAACTCAGAGTTTTTGACAGTCAGGCTGTGCTTTTCAAGTAGGGAGGCGATGTCGACTGCCATTTCAACTGACACTTCACATGCTATTGTTAAAAACAGCCAACTGGACCAAAATCTGGTGAGCTGAAATGAGGATTTTCTAAATGACAAATCAAACCCGTCTTTGGTTCCCTTCCTCTTACAGTGAATATTATGGTAATGAAATTGGATGTTACAGTTTTGTGTGTGAGCAGCCTGGTGCAAGTGTCAGAGGGGAGCGTGTCTCATTACCATTCATGATGCAACCAAAAGTAACCTACAATCACAAGTGTCACTGAAATCCAACCTCAAACATACACACAACAGACACGGACACACAGAGGAATACACAGATACACAAAAGCAGAGAGCCTTACCTCTTGAAGAGCAGGATGGCGATGACGATGATGATGATGAGGACCACGGCCAGCACTGGGCCCATGACCCACAACATTTCGGGTTGCTCCACCCTGGGAGCCACACTCCCCGCCACGACCTGAATGGGGTCTGAGTAGGGACTCGCTGAGAACGTCCTCTGTAGGGGAAAGGAAAACAGAGAGAGAGAGAGAGAGAGAGAGAAAGTTTATGAGAACCGGCCTCAACAGGCCTTAACCAAGTATGCACTGTTCTGTAAAGCCTAGAAAAAGAGAGACAAATATTCCCCAAAAAAGAAGCAATTGAGATATTTGTATGTAGATATTGTATGTGTTTTTGGTTTCCTGAGAGCCAAAATCATCTCATTCTAACACTAACCCATGGTTCCAGGATACAGCAGAACATGCTGTAAAACTGTCAACCAAACTCAGGCATTTTAACAAAAAACAATAACCATCTTCAGATACTGTAGTTTGCTGTGCTTTCATTTAAGTGTTGCGTCAGACGAGAGGAAACTGAGACAGCCGATGACAGAGCGAGTATGAGACAGGAGAGCGAGATAGAGAGAGAGTGAGAGAGAGACTGGGGGAGATAGGGAGGGACAGTAAGACACTGGGAGAGGGAAAGAGAGAGAGAGAGGCAGAGAGAGGCAGAGAAGAGTGTGCACGTCCCTTGGTCGCTGAGATAAATGGGGGCAGAGGAGAGGACTCATCTCTTCTTCATTAGTGTTCACACCGTGACGGAAGAGGAGGAGGAGGAGGAGGAGGAGGTGGTGGGTCGGGGGGTGCTTTTCCTCCTTGGTTTTAAATGAGACATCTCCCCGCTCTTTCCTCTTCAAATGATGAAGGAGGGGAGGGAAGGAGGGATGGAGGAGTGTGTACGTGTGCGTGTCTGTGTGAGGAGGGGGTGCAAGAGCCAACGCGGTAAGGTGTTAAAAAAATGGCAGAGAGAAGAGGGAGCCCTACTGTGCGAGAGCAAGGTGACAGATGAGAGAGGGGAGGAGGGAGGAGCGAGGCGTCAGTCATTAGAGCTCAGCGTGCCTCCTATCGAACAGTGATGGGAGCGGGGGGGCACGGGTGACAGATCGCAGGCCCCGGAGGGAATCGGGCTCCCAGCATGCAGCGGGAGTGGCGGGGCGGCAGGCAGCGGTAATCCGGATCATTAGCCGCGCAGCAGCCTGCTCTTCGGCACGCAGGCAGATATTAATTGGAAAGATAAGCTGAGATGAGCTCAAAGAGACCTGAGCTCTGTCATATAGTTCTGTTATCTCCTATACTCTTGGGCAACTGGGGGGGAAATATATGTGTGTGTTTGTAAAAAAGTGTGTGTCGGAGTGTAAATCGGTGTATCGTCGGGGCATTAAAGCATGTCTCAATCATGTGTATGTGCAAAACAGCATGTACTGAAGTGATATTACATGCAAACAGTAGATTAGTCGAGTCAGGAAAGTAGAAAGATTTACAATACAGCAGATATCAGGCAGCAGCAACCTTTTCTCTTTGTCTCTGTCTCTCTCTTTCTCTCTCAAACACACACACACACACACACACACACACACAGACGGACAGACATGCACACAGACACACGGACACAGACACACACACACACACACACACACCAGGCACATGAGACCAGTTCTTTCCGGTTCTGTGTTCCTTTTTTAATCAACCTATTCTCTAAGAACAAAGAGAACGTCACAGTGGTGGGACACTGCTGATATGATGACACCACAAGGCTTCCTGTTCCTTTGGAAGGGCCCAAAAAAGGCTGTAAGATGTGGCACTGCAGGGAATCCTGGGAAAAGTTTTTTTTTTCGGTGTGACAAATGACTGCAGCTGTGCTTTCAGAGTAGAACGGGCGAAGAAGAGCGAGAGGAGAGGAAAGGCAGAACAAAAAGAGAGGGCTTTTTGTCTGTTGGTCACGGCGAAGTACAGGGATCATCCATTTGAACGGCCCTAATATCTGATAAAAGCTCAGTCACGCAGCTCCTAATGCCTCCGCCCTCGCAGCGCAGTCTGACAATAGAGCGATGGCGCAATAAAGGAAAGTGTGTGTGAGTTTGAGAGTGAGTGAGTGAGCGAGAGAAAGCGAGAGACAGAGAGGCACAAATGTAAGTATATGTGCATGTGTGTTTATTAGCATTACAAATTGGTGTGTGTGTGTGTGCGCGCATGCGTATGTGCTTGTTCTTGATACAAGGAGACAGAAAGAGAAAGACACAAATGTAAGTATATATCCATGTATGGTTCTGTGTGTGTTTGATAGAATAAGACAGAGAGACATACTGTATCTACAAGTGTAAGTGTTATGAATAAGTATTTGAGTGTGTCTGTATCTGTGTGTCATTGTGAGTGAGAGAGAGAGAGAAAGTGTGTGTGTGTTTGTAAAGACTGTACTGCAAGCGTGTGTGAGAGCGTGTGAAAGCCTGTGTGAGTGTGTGCGCTCGTCTGTGTCAGTGTGCACGGAGGTTCAGTTTTTTCTCTGAGCCTTTTCTCCAGCTCCTCTGATCCTCCACAAGTGTGTGTGTCTAGGTCGCAGCCGCAGAGAGTGTGTGATTGTTTCGAAGTGTTTGTCTGAGACAGAGACGGCGAGTGAGTGAGAGACTGGGTGATGGGAGATGGCAGAGAGAGAGACAGAGAGAGAGAGAGAGAGAGAGAGAGAGAGAGGGAGGGGCTTAGGCAGAGGTGTTTCGGTAGTAGCAGTACATAGAGCCTGCTGTCTGGCCCGTGGGCTACACAGCTTCGCCAGCCAGCCGCTGCTCCGCCATCCCCAGAGCTCAGGATCCGCTACGAGTACCATGGGCGCGTTTGTTTCGACTTGCCGTTGACCCCGCTGGCTCCTCGTCTCTATAAAAGTGGCTTAAACAAGCCGCAGGGGCGTGCGCCAGACAAACAAACAAATGCGCTAAGACACACATTATGTTTCCGCCGCTCTCTCCACCTCCCCGGGGAAGCTGAGGAGCCCACGCCATCCTCATCACGGCATGACACAGGGAAAGACAGCGAGAAAGAGAGAGAGAGAGAGAGAGAGAGAGAGATGGAGAGACAAAGAGAGGGAGGGACAGTGCACGAGAGGGAGAGACAGAGATAATAGTATGTGTGAGTATGCCTTTATCTGCGAGGAACAGAAATGGGGCTGCAGGGCCTTGTCTACTCTGCGAGATGACCCCTTCTCCTCCTGCTTAGTTGTCCCGTCTCTTCCCTCATTCCTGTCTCCTTTTCCTCTCCCACTCCATTTCTCCCTCTCCTTTCTCTGTCCTCTTTCCCATTCAACACCAGAAACTACCTTCCCCTCTCCGCCTGTCTGAATACAAAGCATCTAGATATCTGGAGGCATCGCTAGGGGGAGACGCCTCTGGGAACGGAAGTGACATGCCATAGCCTATCAGTGGATTCCTCCGATCTCTCCTGCCTGGCTTCCCCCCAACCCCCGTCCCCACCCCCACCCTCACCTGACTATCCACTTACACTGTCTGCAAGCAAATAGTGGGTGTTTGAGTAAAAAACCCATTCTGGGGTTCATAACTCTCTCCTGCGGTTATTTGTCAAAGCCGTTTACATTTCGAAAGAAGCCAGTCCTTCCCTGTTAAGGGTGTCAAGCCCAGAGCACCAACAGAATCAGTGTTACAAAGCCGATTCTTGTTGCGAGTGAGTAGAATATAAATGCCTGGATACTTTTGTAAACAGAAAACTGTGGTAAACACATTTGAACACTCTCCATTTTGGTTTTTCCCTGCGCCATACGCTCACCTCTCCCTAATCAAAGGAAAAGTGCACATTAGCACAATCTCCTCCTCTTCTACCGTTTCACTCTCTCTCATCCCGGCATCACAGGCTGGACGGGACACAAGACAAATGTTCCTTCTCTCTTTCCCCTCTCCAACACCACCCCACCCAAACCCCCCTTCCTCTCTGTCGCACATCACACAATATTTCATGCTCCCTCCCTCCCTCCCTCTCTTCTCGCTTTAAATGATACTGTTTATACACACCCAGCATCTATCATCCCATTTCACACTTCCCCCGGCTTGTTTATCTGCCTTGGGTGCTGGGGAGACATGAAGGCACACTCTCTTCTTCTCTCTCTCTCCCTCTCTCTCATCTCCCTTTGCCTTCCTTCCTTCTCTTCTTCCCTCCAACCACTGCTGGCTGCTTGTGGCCGTTGATATACGAGGGCTTATTAAACCCTGGCGGTCCTGTTTGATCTGAGTTGGGGGGGGGGGGGGGTTGGGTGGTGAGGAGGAAGTGCAGTAAAAAGACACAAGTCATTTACTCCAGTACTTGTTGTCTTACTCTCCCGGGTCTGATGGAGGTCTAGCTCTAGGCATCGTCCGCCAAGTGTTGCACTGCACTCTTTACCTTCTGTACTAGTTTGTGTTTAGTAGTAAACATTTACAACTACTGTGTTGGAAGAAAAAAAACAAAAAAAAACAAAAAAACCAATGCAATGGCATCTAAGTTTCCCAGAGAGTACGGTAAGGGGATTTGTGCGGCGATCGATCACAGCCTGCCTATACTGGCCACCTCAGCATGGATTCAACCTCCACGAGAAGCCTGATTGATCCCAGCGATTGAGTTTAAGGGAGAGACTACACAGAGACAGTACCTGTCTCTGTCAACTGTATATACAACTCTAAAGCGCCACTGATCCAACATGGTGTGTATGGCAGGTGCTCAGAGAGAGAGAGAGAGAGAGAGAGAGTGGTGCAGCGATGGGGTTTAAGCGTCTCCTTTGAAGTCAAGTGTATCAGGGCTGCCCACTCTACCCTCTCTTGCACCCCCCCTCCCCATCTCGGAGCAAAGGAGTGGAGGATTAATGGGGGAGGGGGGGCTTTAGGGACACTTAAGACAGCATTTCAAGGGAATCAGGCCTGCTTTACAGGCTCCCTAGGCCCTGTGACCAGGCCCTCGTCTGCCTCTTAACTCCAGCCGCACTAATCAATCTCCTCTGCTCTCTTCACGGTGGAGAGAGAGAGAGAGGCAGAGAGAGAAAGAGATAGGTGAAAAGTCTGGGATTTGGTTTTGGACATGGAGCACTCTCTCTCTCTCTCTCTCTCTCTGTGGTCGCCCAGGGCCCAGCTACTGAATATGCATGGCCCGGGTACTGGAGGAGCCCAGAGCAATCGCAGACTCTCATTCTTCCTGCAGTGAAGTTTACTCCAGACCATCCCATGGAGAGCCGGGCCTCCGTGTTAGCGCTGTTTGACGAGTGCACAGGGCCTCCACTTGGATAGCCAAGAGTCTTGTAGCAGCATTGTAAAGGGATCTGCGCAGGCCCCGCTGGCGGCTGAAATGGCAAAGCTGGATCTGCGATGTCATCGTAGACTGATAAGGGAGTTATCAGAAGAAGTTGCACTGACTTTTAGAGGCAGCCGTGGTAAGGGAAGAGTGGCAGTAAAAACAACAACAATTTGGCTTGCCCTTTCGAGAAGAGCCGCTGTAATTTTTGAAAGGCCTGAGGGACGGCATGGTTAAAGCCTGAGGATGTGTGATAAAACGTGAATGGTTTCTCAGCATGAGGAAAAGGTGAAACGTGTTCAGATATACACAACAGGGTTCTGGTCAATTCAATTTTAACTCATTCATTTTCTCGAAAATACAAAAAAATTAAACCACATTTCTATTAAAGGAGCTTTAGTTATACTATCTTGAAGTAAATAATTGAGAATGAATGCTTTGTCCTTAATCAGTGAAAGCAGTTTCACTTTAGATTTGGAATTGATGGGGTGTTAAAAGGGAACTTACCCCCAACCTAGACATAGGAAGCTGTGTGTGTGTGTGTGTGTGTTTGTATGTGTGTGGGAGTCTCTTACGTATTTATCACTGCTGTCATGGTCCTGTTCTCGGAGAGCAGCCAGGACAAAGCAGAGGTACTGCTGGTGGCCAGGCAGGGGCTTGTTGTAGAAGCCATTGTACCGCTTCTCATCTCCCAGAGTGAAGGTTGTGGGCAGCGATGCCAACTTGGCGGCGATGTAAGGCCTGGGCGACTCTATCTGACGTCGCCGCCTCAGGACAGGGCCTCCACTCGACTCCAGCAGCTATGGAAAGGATGGAGGGAAAAGGGTCACAGTTCAATGTTAAGTTTGGCAGCAGGGTGGCATAGTGAGTAGGGAGACGCCCTTCAACTGAGGAGGCTCAAGCCCCTGTGACAGCAATCATCCACCCTGCTGAAGTGTCCATGAGCAACACACTGAATCCCTACCAGCTCCAAGGTGCTGTTCTGTAGCTGAACAGAAAATTTCTCATTCAGGAATCAGCAAAGCATTATTTTTATTATCATTATTATTGTAAATGGGCACCATAGACCGCAGCATAACTGGAAGCTCTCAGGCTCAATCCCTGCATCAGCGAATATCTCCATCCGTGTCAGCACACTGAACCCTTACCAACTCCAGTGGTGAGGATCTTGCCCCCGTACCTTCAGCCTTCTGGTGAAATGCTTACATCTATGTGGGATGTGCGAAGAAGCAAATTCCTAATTACATTATTAGGGTAATAGAATTGTATAAATCAATTGTTCTATTGTGTAATAGAACAATTGAATGCCCTCGGTTCCTTAAATTCTTAAAACTTATAAGCACAGCACAAACTCTGTGGATTCATACTACATCCAGGTCCAGCTAGTGCTACGCCTCCAGATAAGAGATAATCTTCTGTATGCTGGTTATACCACCCAGATAAAATGCCCTTTGCTCAGTAATATAAGTTTGCAAACAATGCAGCCTAGCTACGAAGTGAGCAATTAGCGCTTGCTCCAGTACACCATCTCAGCATGACTGCCAGCCTGGTTAATAAATGAGCAGGAGCATACAGCACTGCGGCATTGTGTTTTCAGCAGCATTTTGTTTTCTGTCAGTGATGTCTCATGCGCTGCTCCAGATGTAGCTTTATTAAATCATTATGTCGGAGGGAGGAGACAATGGCCTGCTCAGTGTTTAATGACTCGGGGAGTCTCACATCTCTCTCTCTCTAGGTCTCTACTGTTATTTCTACTGGGAGCTGGAACAATAGAGGATGGAAGAGATCCAAACCAAAGAGCCTCACAAGTTTACTTAAAAATGATGCTATTAATATTTAGGCATGTCATTTAGCTTAAATTCCCCAGCGGACATGGGAGGCCTCTATTCAACGGAATAATAAAGCGGTCATAAATCTTTATCATCGTTTGAATACTTTATGCAAAACTTTGTTCGGAGTTGGCAAACCCTAAAAAATGACTAAGGGAAAAAGTATGGAACTGGAGCACTAATATTTAATATCTACATAAACAGTTATATAAGATTCAGATTATGTTCTGTTCACCCAAAGCCTTTGGGTCCACCAGATGGGTACTGTCTGCAGACCTGGCTTCCTGACCGAATGAGTCATTGTTTAAAATGAACCAAGCTGCCCCCTCCTGAGCTCGGGGAGGGAGGGGGCAGCTTGGTTCATTTTAGAGCCAATTAGCCGCAACTAGTGACTTCCTACCCAGTTGGAACAGGAGGCGCTATCTGTGACCCCTGACCTGGCATGTTAGCCAATCAGCCGCCGGCTGGCACTCACCTCATCCAGGTCCATCTCGTCTGGATTCTCCCATCGCTGTGACGACGGGGACACCGGCACCACCACTATGTAGTACCACCTGCCAAGGCAAATAAAGCCCTTGTTACGACAGACTGAATGAAGCACATACGCCCTGAAATGAAAATGGGCCAAGTGCATTAATAACACAGGCAAAATATTTAGAAAGACATGCTTTCACCGTGTGAGGCTGGTTGGGCAGAATTCAAAACTTTAATGCTATACAAGAGGGTCTAACCAAGGTCGAACACTAGCAGATTGGCACTGCATTCTCCAATTAATGGCTAATCACTAAGAACATCTGCCATGTGGACTGGAACAAACACTCTATCCCAATGAGAGGAGGCTTCATCAAATACAGATCCCCATAGGATTCCCTTAGGTTAATAGGACCGGCTATGTGACTACTCTTGTGTGTGTGTGTGTGTATGTATGTGTGTGTGTGTGTGAGCTCTTGTATTGCTATTCTTACAAAGAGCAAATGCCCTCACAAGGAAGGGAAAATTACAAAGACATTATACAGACATTTTCCCGATCCTCACATCTATAAGGGGCTAATTTAGGGTCAGGGTAAGGATTAGGGACTGGATGTAGTCAATGGAAGGTGCTTATAAGTACTGTATAGTAAGAGTGTGTGTGTGTGTGTGTGTGTGTGTGTGTGTGTGTGCGTGAGTGCGTGCATGCATGTCTCTCTCTCTCTCTCTCTCTCTCTCTCTGTCTCTCCCCCCTGTTCAGCCTTCAACCACTTGTAAAATCAGCTCCTCAGACAGTGAAAGTAGCTACTTCTCTCCCCTCCTCTCCTGGCCTTAACTTTGTGATTCAACAGTCAGTGGAAGTCTCAGAGTGGGAGAAGACATGTATAACAAGACCCCTCATTCCCACCCGTCACCCCAACCCGCATCCACCCCACCCACCACCAATCACCTGCACTCTTCACATGCCAATCTGTGCTGGAACCTGGCCAGCGCTGACAGCCCTGTAATCTTTTTACCAATCAATGCTGTACGCTCGCCCTACTCAGACCTCACCTCTGCTCCCTCGATGAGTGATGAATGTGTGCGTGTGTGTGCGTGTGTGTGTGTGTGTGTGTGTGTGGGTGTGTGTATCTGAAGGACAGACTACACTTGTCAGGGTCAGGTCCAATTCTGCTCTTAACAATTTGAGCCAAAAAATGATACAACTGAACCTGATGTTAAAAGTCACGATTATCATCAGCCGCAGTGTCATAAAGTTGGCCTGGACCAAAAGTTTCAAGTGTCGAAATGGGGTTAGTATTGATCAGATATGAGTGCGCCACTGGTGCTGTTGCTGTTTGTTAGAAGGGCTTTGTAGTTTTCTGGCTGCAGTTGAATTAGCTACCACACCCAACCCCTCTGAGCTTTAGACTACATTAAAACTGGTCCCGTAGATTAATTGGCAGCGCATGGCATTAACACTAAGAGGGACTTTACTGATCCCTGAGGGGAAATCAGATCATTGTAGCAGCCAAGAATCAAATATAAATGAAAATAAAATTTTCGTGATGGTAGTAAAGAGTCTCTACTAGCTAAAAAGATGGCTTCTCGTTCTCTTGGTGTATTTCAGCCTAGAATCAGAGTTAACCTCTCTGTGCAGTCCCATCGGTCTCAGTACTGACCTGACATGTGTGGTGATCTGGACTTTGGGCAGGTCGATGGTCAGCTTGCCGCCCTGCGCCTGATGCTGGCTGTAGAGGATGGGCTTGGTCTTGAGCAGGTCGGGGGCGGTGCGGATGGATACCTGTTGCTGCAGACCCCCGGCACTGTTGCCTCTGCTCATCAGCACAAAAGAGTACTCCGTGTCCGGGTTCAGACGCGTGATCAGCTTCCTCTTCAGGTTGCCCTGCACCTCCACGCTCTGCTGGTTGTACAGGATCTGTGTGCACATGGAGGGACGGCTCGCAGTTAGTTATAGTTAGTTACACACATAAACACACAAATACGCATACACAAAATGTACGCCCTGTAGACAGATGCACTACTCTGTCACTCACTCTTTATACTCTCTCTCTGTCTTTCTCTCTCATACACACACACACACATACACACACACAAGTAAACTAAGATAGTCACTTAGCGGTATGGTCCTAAGGGAGGCAGCCATCTCATCTGACACCTCATCTCGCATGCTTAAGTGTCATGCTTGCCTATTGGTGCATATCCAATAGTTTTTTTACACTTCAAATTGTCTGTCGTCCATTACCACGAGGTGGGAATTGATATAATATCATTTTGACACATTATTACACACATTATTCACAGCCTCATAAATGAGCGTGAATCCTGCTCTCCATCTTTTCCAATGCAAATGGGGAAGGAAAGTCATTGTGTCGCCCCCTGCTGGTATTGTCCAAAGGTAAGTGAGTTGGGCTTCAACTCTTTGATATGAATTTGATATGAAATTTACACAAATATACATATTAGACATTGCACTGACTAGATGGTGCACTGAACTAGATGGTGAAAGGGATTGCACTGAACTGGTGGACGACATAAAACAATCTTTTATTCTTTTATCAGTTATATTTACTCAGTGATCTGATTTTACTAAATGTTACTGCAATAAACTTTATTGTAGGTTATAGTTAATGAAGTCATCTATTCAAAAATTATGGATCAGATCGGTTCTCAATGGGTCAGGGCATTCGGATACGGTTTCCCACCTTTTCTACTTTCTGTTTTTGTCAATGAGAAAATGAATGAGGATTTCCTCCATGAATGCTGGTTGTCACTTTCTTGATCCACTGGCTCTTACCTTGAAAGGCACTTGGGACTTGTAGTTCTGTGGCACTTCCCAGGTGAGGAGGACAGACGTTTTCATGACAGCTTTGACGCCAAAGCTTGTGGCGAATGCTGTAAGGGTGGAAAAGACCTTCAGTTGTTATCTCAAGTAGGACATCTTGTACAGTACAGAGTGTAATCTTTGCTAAGCTGTGTAATTCAATTTCACACGATTGTACAGCAAATAACCCCAGAATAAACGTTATGAAAATATTTGACGGTGCTACCTAATGACCAGACTTGACAAGCCACGGGGGGTGAAGAACATCAACAATCTTATTCACGGCTTGTTACTGATCACTTAAAAATAGCTTCATCTCCCTAAGCCTGTTCTATCTATTTATATCACTTTCACACCACTGAAATATGCAACAGGCCAAGATCTCAGTGATTACCGTGAAATGTGTACGCCAGTGGGAGGGGCAACACGTGTCTTAAAATAGGCACCACGCACATCTGGTGATAAATAAAGAATCTAACATTTATAAGATCATAAAATGCATGAGGAGGTCCATGCTGTGTATGGTTTAGATTTGTGTGCGATGGGAGGGAGCGTGAGGCGGCATGGTAATGTGACTGTAGCGTGTAATGAGATTAGTACTCTATAAATCAATAAACACAGCGCTGTACTGTACTGTATGGCAGATGGAAGAGGCGGGGGACTGTGAAACAAAGGTAGAAAAAGAGTAAGTGTTACGTACTTTTTAAGACAGTGTTCATGTATAATGTGGAGCAGGATCAGTGTGTGTGTATGCGTATGTGTATGTGTGTGTGTGTGTGTGTGTTTGCTCATGTGAGTGAGTGTGTAATGTGCGAGTGTGAGGATGCGATATTAATTATAGCTGCTGAGCAGCAATGAGACGGGGCCAAGCATTTTGAGGAAGAAGAGGAAGAAGAAGAGGAAGATGAGGAAGAGGAAGAAGAGGAGAAAGAGGAAGACAAAGAAGAAGAACAACAACGACAACGATGACAAATACAAGAAGGACCGGTAGCAGAACTGCCCAAGCCATAACTGTCAAAAACAAGGGGCATATTTTCCAGCAGAAGGTTTGGCCATTGTGAATAAATTAAACAATGTGGTTGGAGATAAAATGATAAACTTGACAGAGGCCAACAAAAAATTTGCCATAACTACTTGACTATGTTCAATCATCATAAAGCCTGTCTCTTTGTGTGTCTGTGTACCTTCTGTAATGTTTTGTCTGTCTGTCTGTCTGTCTTTTCAAATTGTGCTTAGACCGTGCAATCGCTGCTTGCGGCTATATTTAAAGATTAAAACTACTCAATTGTGTGAGTGTGATGCATTTGCTGATGAATAACTGTGCCCATGTTTATGTATGCACAAAAAGCCCTGTTGTTATGTTTTCAAATCAAACACTCCCTGGCACGTTTCCGTGTGAATATCAGCCACGTCTCCTACCTGGTGCGGTGGACATGGTCCTGCTCTGGATGCTGGGGCTGATGGGTCCCCCACCCTTGCTGGTGAAGGCCTGCACCCGGATGTCGTAGGTGGTGTCCGGCTTGAGGCCCTGGATGGTCATGCGTGTATCGGACGTGCGGTTGGTGCTGTTCTGCTGACTGTTGATGTCTCGGTACACCACCACGTAGTGGATGATCTTGCCGTTCCTCTCCGCCAGCGCCGGGGGCTCCCAGGCCAGCTGGGTGCTGGACGTGGTCAGTCCGGTCACCCGCAGGTTGAGCGGGAAGCCGGAGGGCACGTCTTCCTGGGTGCTGATTTCCTTTACGTGGGCCTCGCCTATGCCTGCGCGATTGCGGGCGCTGAGGCGGAAGATGTAGGTGGCGCCCTTGTGCAGTCCGGTGACGGTGTAGTGGGTGTCTGTCTTCTTCAGCTCGCGCGAGGTGTAGCTATCCTCCTCTATGCGCTTGTACTGCAGCTGGTAGCCCATCAGCTCACCCACCACGTCACTGAGCGTCGGCCACTGGATCAGCGCTGTGTTGCCCATGGTGGTGCTGATCATCATAGCGGGCTTGCCTGGCACTGGGACGGGATGGAGGAAGAGGGAGAACAGGTGTTTTTGCAACATTTATTTATCTAGGGAGGGCATGCATCTTTTTTTTTTCAGTAACACCCAGCCCTCAAATTCATAAAGTTACACACACTCACACTTGAGACCTGTATCACAGTAGTTAGTGAGGAGGGGGATAGCACAATTCATTTTCCTAACTAGTCTGGGGACTGAAACTAACAGCATTCCACTCACACAGGCGACCTTCCAATTATAGCATTTTACTGACTGAGGGAGAGTGGGGTTATCTGTTTTACGGCCTAAAAATACCAAAACCATATTCACCATGAACCCATAGATATCCTATGTTTGCACTGATTACATGATAACCCTGATAAAACTGACTACCTGCTCCAGTGGTGGTGATGACTTTGGCTTTGCTGCGAGCTCCGTCTCCCTTGGTGGTGTACGCTGCCACAGTGACAGAGTAGGTGGTCTCAGACTGTAGTCCACTGATGATGGCCTCCTGCAAAATGTGTGAAACCAAAAAGTCAGAGGTTCATAGGAAACATGAGGTTTGAGCGAGCCGCCTTAGTAACAAAAAACGCCAACCCCTCACACAAGCTCCCCCCACAAAACACACACCGCCAAAAGAAATCATAATATGGTTAGGCACCCTTCTCCATCCACTTGCAGTTTCTTGAACAATCTACCTATAACAGGCATAAAACATTTGAAGCATTTAATAGAGAAAGGCTTTGAAATCACTCAAAAACAAATAGGGCCAGGAGCTTTTCTTAGTCAAGAAAAACTCCTGTGCCCCAACTGTAAGGCACACGCTGAACCCATTAACCAACAAACCAACAAAATGAACCAGAACATCACCAGTGTGTCAGTGTTCATGCCTACTGCATGGATAAGCATGAGATTATACCCAGAGGAGCTTGGGAACATGCTACTCTGCACTCTCTGAAAGCCCACACAACAGTACACTTGTGACTGTGGGCCAAGAGAGTATATTATGAAAGCTGCATAAGATAAATCAGATTTTAGCTCTTCAAGATAAACAGACAACAGATATTAGACATTACTTATTTGTCTATTTGTTGTTTAATAAAACATAAAAGTTTGTTAGCTAATGAAGTTATATTTGCAGTTTTTGTTTGTTTTTTACTCTTATGTAAATTGGGCTGAATGGTCAAACAGCCTGTAGGCAAAAACACAGACCCACAAAGGTGGTTGGTATTGAACAAACCAACAACTCAAAACACTCATTAACATACAGATAGAAAACAGCAAACTAACGGCAAACAACCGAGGTAACACACACCCGGTAACCTGCTGCAGCGCTGGCACTCACTTAACCAGACTGCATCAGTCTCAAGATAAACACACCCACACACACACACAGATCCATAAACATACGCTCTCCCGTGCCTGTGCACAAAGGCACATGTGTACACAGATACACACACACACACACACACACACACACACACACACACACACACACGTATGTATACACACACGTACATGTATGTATGTACACACAGACATACCACAAATATGCACGCAGAAGAACACACACACCTAAAAGGACACACGCTGACATACACACACACTTAAAATTATGAACAAATTAGTGCCTGGGGCTTGAGCACACATGCTGGAGTTGTCTGTGCCTTACTGAGGCCACTGAGAGGACAAATACGCCGATGCCTACAAGCCTTCCTGCCGGAACTCGTTGCAAACCCCTTACACTCTTAGAATATTATACGGCTTTGCCCTAATGCTGTTTCTCTAACTAATGAAGTTTTAATTTTCTAACCATAGAAGCACATTTAACAGTCTATATAAGCCAACTCGGTTTGACAATGCTTTTTACTGCCTCTCTCTTTAAGGGACACTTGGTGCTCCCATACTAGCCTTTAAGAGAGACAGGGGAGAAAATGCTAAATTACTGTATCATAAAACCGTTTTAACTTTATGGAGGAAGTCTCATTACTTTAATCATGCAAAATGGCTTTAACAGTCTCAGCAGTGGCATCCGCAGAGATCTTTTTTCCCCTATTCTGGCAAGGTCGAACTGGGTCTAGTAACACTTTTGAAACTCAGCGGAAAATAGAAAAAGCAAGGCTTCAAAGTTTCCTTCAGAGCAAATGCTTAGAGCAGCACCAAAGGGCATTATTGAGATTATCAAGTCAACTAGTCATAGAAATGGATTCTTCTCCACAGGCTTCCCTACACCGCTATCCTCACTAGTGTAGAAAATGCCAGGAGAAAACTGGGCAGGGTTTGTGAAAACATACATTCGCTCGAAATTCTTTTTTGGTAGAGCGCTGCGCTTGATATATTCTGTTTCTTTTGAATGGCAAAATCCCACAAATGTCACATCTACTAACTTAAAAATGTCTCAAATACTGTTTCCTGTGAACATGTCATGGGTCAGGAAGACATGTTAATGCATTTTCTGTTGACATGTGTCTGTGCCTAGTCACACTTCATTAGTTGCCTGGCACCCTGACGGCTAGCTTCTAAACTGCTGCTAAAGAAATAATAATGACGGGTGAACAGATGTCTTCCTCTGACAACGTCTAGCTCTCTGTCTGTCAGGTGTTAATCAACACCAACATTAACAGGGGAGAGAGGAGGCAGCCCTGACTCATGCCATGTGCGCAGCTTGAGGAATCTGGCCATGTGTGCTGTGCAACCAAAATTCTGTTTAACTGAATGTTATCACATAAATAAATATATTCACACACACATCCCACTGGATCACTTTCAAAGACAGGAAAAAACACTGTGGATATACACAGATGTACAAAAATACGCAGCATAAATTCCATCCGTCAAGATTTGCAGGTGGTCATTGGGTTGATTAACCAGTGACCTTGTTTTATATGCAGACTGTCAGAAACACGTATCCAAAATTGCTTAAATTAATTCCTTGATATCTCCTGTTAAAAGCTATTAACCTAAATGATTTTTCTGTCCTTGTTTAAATGCGGAAATCTTTTTTTATCATCCTCGCAGGTTTCTATTGAATTTCTGACAAGGTAAGTGGCTGTGCATTTGTGCTAGTGCAATATGACGTCTATGGGAGGTAATAAGCCATAACAAAGGGCTGTGTGACAGCCATGGAACAGTGAGCTGCCATCCAGGCAAATGAAAAGAACATGAAAGGCTGGTGGCAATCTTGGAGATGTGCGGAGCTGATAAAACACACAGCTCCTCCCCTCAGATAGACATGTCATCTGGAACAGTAGGGGAGACAGCAGGTTAGGTGAGCCTGATTAATGTCAGCATCGCACTGGGATAGTGACATACAGCCTTTGCCGGCGCTGTATGCTCACTGATGGGAGAAAGCACTGCATGCTCAGTGCAGTGAACGCCTCAGATCACTTATGAATGCCCAGCTGTTACTACGGGTTTGTTTTATGGTAAAATGTTGAAGAATTAGAGTTGTACACAATGATCAGTAGAAAAACAATCCTCATGCTCTATGGAGGTAATAGCTCTAAGACCGCATCACATACACATCGACAGCACACATCTCTAGCTGTGGTTATGATGGGGTTATGAACTTTTTTGAGGATTCACACTGAGGGGAGGGAATTACATACATGGCGCACACACACACACACACACAAATAAACAAAGGCATGTACGCAACTCGAGAACACAATGCACTCAAAATCAACACATTGACACACAAGCAGACACAAAAACACACAGAGCCCCCAAAATCGCAGAGGGGAGAACAGCCTGCCCGGCAACACAACCCAGCAGCACACATGAGGGTTACTCACATGCTCGGTGGACTCCTCAATATTCCACTGATGGGAGAGAAGACACAGGACACAGGGCGGGGAGAGAAATGAGTCAGAGACAACACAACAGGCAGGGAAAAAAAGAACTTGTCTTTTTTTCGCTCAAAGACAGATGAATGTAGGTGTCAACAGTGTCATGCAGCAGAGGAAGGTAGAGCGTGATGGAGTATGAAAGAAATGGAAGATCGTTGAGTAGGGGAATAGAAATTGTGTAGCTAGGTTGAGCAATGGTCAAGGGAGTCGTTATTGTTCCAGATTGTAGCTTGAAAATATGATGCACTGCCCTGTTACTCATTTGGCTATGAATCCAATAAAAAGCTTTTTCATCTTTAATAACCCAACACCTCCATTCAGTATGATAACTATCTCACTATGGATATAAAGCCTAAACTATGCAGACCCTCTGAAGCATTCACTCTTTCCTTACAGAAATGGAGGGAGGACCTTTTTTCATTATATTTCAATATGTTTTCAAAATGTTCTCCTTGCTCGCTGTGCTTGGCCAAGTGATTCCTGGGGGAAGTGAAAGCCCATTTCGTGCCGCGGGGCTCCGCCGGTGCCGAGCGTGAAATCCTATTACCAGCGCCGCTACGCTAGCCCTGTGACATCAAACCCCGTCGATGCAGAACGGAACTGCTGCCGTTTACCAGCAACTCCCTCCACAGTTCAGCTACTGCAGAAGAGCTCACTGATGGGTGGCCTGCATGACAACAGGCAGGAGAGATGGGTGACTAGGGAGAGAAGTGGGTGAGGGTGGTGATTATTTGATCATTAGGGTGCGAGGTAAGAACAAGGAATTACTGGCACAGGAGCTGCTGGTGTTTACCAACAACTCCCTCCACAGTTCAGCTACTGTAGATGAGCTGATGGATGGACTGGGTGACATGGGGGAGGAGAGATGGGGAAGTCGGTGATGGACTAGGGGAGGGAGGTGAGGGAGTTGGTAATGGTGAGGAATTTTATTTGACCATTAGAGCGCTCGTTAAGAACATGGAATTTGTCCAACTGACCCAGGCCTTTAAGGCAAAACATTATGACAATGATGCCAGCTTTCCCACTCCCCATCTCTCTCTCTTCCCTCTTCTCCGCTCCAGACATAATTTCACATCAGCCAAACAAAGGGATTGAGCCTCAAAGGCTGCTGCTGATTCAGAGCGCGCTGGAGAGACGGTGTTCATCCTCCTCCGTGGACTAATGGCAAATGAAAAGACAAAAGCCCCAAGTTCTCCGCCCTCCTCCCTGTGGATGGGTCTTTATCATGAACCAGTTAGCTGCAGCATGAGCCAGGCCTGTACACGGTCCCAATTGTGACTGGTGGAGACACATGGCTCATCAAAAACTGCTGCCTCATACTCCCCTGACGTAGCGGGGCACTAAAGACTACCATTTAAGAACAGCTGCTACTTAACTCCATGAATAACAGTTTGCGACGTGCCTAATTGCTTAATTTGTTTACCGTCGACTCCACTCGGTATGTCAACGGAGCAGTGAACACATTAAGGTTCGCAAGAGTTCTTATCTCGTCTTGGGCATAATCCCTTTCTATCACGACCGCTTTTGCTTTCTGCTTAAATCCTTGGGAGAATGTATAAATTATCCCCCATTTATATTTCGAATGCCAACGCAAGCCGAAAACACATCATTGCTGATAAGCGTCGTTTGTGGAAACGGAGCGGTATAATTTGCAGGCGGGTGAATGCAAATGTGATGACATGGGCTGAGATGTGTGGCTATAAAAATGGGAACGAGGGGGAACGAGTGATGTGGAAGAGAAGGAGCTGTCATGATTGATGGAGTGAAACGGGCTGAGGTGCTTCTCTTCTCTTTTCTTTTTTTCCATTCCCATTCAACTCCAATCTGAGCCAGCCAAGGCCGTAGAGGCAGTGAAGCATTGCCTTGCTCGCTCTCTCACTCACACACACACGCACACACACACACACACACACACACACACAAACGCTCAAACGCACACACCACAGAATCGCATGAGTGGTCAAACAAAATGAACCTGGAAAAGTAATGCTGAATGGAGGCAAACTTGTGCAGGAAGGCAAACTTGTGCAGAAAATGTACAGAAGCACATACACTGGCTAATGGCTTTGATCTTTATCATACCATTTTGTGCCTACTTTGAAAAATGTGCATATGAAAAGCATGAGCCGGGAGCTTGCTGTGAGTGTACAGTGATGCAGCAGGCTGTGTGGTGTGGAGTTGCCCACTCAGGTTCAGGCCACTTTGCCCCGATAGAGATATGGTTGGAAAGGGGTCGATAACGTCACACTGTTAGCACGGCCTCTCGTTTAAATTTAGCAGGGAAATGAGGGCACTGTGTGGGCTCCTGCTTGAAAAGAAAAGAGGCGCTTAAACCGCCCACGCACATACAAGCTTACTAGCTCTCCTTCCAGCGTTTCAGCTAGCCCTGAGAGCGGGTGAAGATGAGAGACGGAGAGAGAGTGAGAGTGAGAGTGAGAGAGCGAGAGAGAGAAAGAGAGAAGGGGAGTGGTGATAGTGATTTCGACAAGGATCTCCAATCCAATCAGTCGGCTTAGATATGTGATTGAAGTCTAAGGTGAGAGTGGGGTAGAGTTGTGAGAGCTGTGGAAAATCTGAGCCTGTTTTTCTGTTTTTCCTGGCAGGCTTACTGTGCATCCAATGCAGGTGAAAGGGCTGATATGGAACTGATTTCACAACACCTTACAAAATATTCCTGAGAGAAAAACTACGGGATGGGCCAACAAGGAAGAAAACAGGTTTTTGTCATCAGCAATTACGGGTGTGTGTTTTGGGGATTTGCATGAGTCTAGGGTGAGTCATGAACTCTTCTGAGCCAGCTGGAACGCCTACTACGAGGTTGATCTAAACAGTGGGCAGGTTCGCTCATGTTATCTGCGTTGTTGTTTTTCCACTGAAGTGTTGTTAGGGTATGTGAATGGCAAGATGTGTGAGAAAGGAGGGATTGTCTAAAAGAGGTTGGGCGTACACAGACCGGGGAGCGCCGTAAGGCTCTGCAGACTGTGAGGTCCTTAATGACGTTTGGGCAGGTCCTTGCAGGTTGGCTACTCACCGCTGCCTCACAGAAACTAATCTGTTGAGATGACTCAATCAAGGGTAACCGACCTGCACGCAAGCCTATGGTAATTACTCAACCGGCTTCCAGGGCAGGAAGGGTGGAAAAGGAGGCCGTGAGAAGGAGGGAAGGGGGTTGGGGGGGAGGGAGAAGAGGAGCACATACGAGGAGGGAGGAGAAATTCAGGTTTCGACTAGGGAGGGGATGATGAACTTGAGAGGTGTCCTGGATGCCGAATTGGAACATGAGGTGTGTCCTGGATGCCAAATTGCAGTGTGTCTTTGTGTATGTTGTGTGTACGTGGTGTAAATGAGTCACGGTGAGGCGTCTTGTTGGTACAGGCAGAAGGGTCATGTTCAGTTCACTTTTCATAACCCAAAACAAAGTCATGCTGAACAAGTCGACATGAAGAAAACACTTCCAGGAAGACAAGCTGCCACCATTGTTTTTTCTTCTTCCAGACCAAAGGATGCTGTCCTGGCTGTCACGCACTCTGCTACACAGTCAGATCACAAAAACCTGTCAGCAGCAGCTGCCAGAAACTACTGCTGTATAACAAAGCTGTTGGGCTTGTGCTTGGGAGTGGAGGGGGGACTATTTGGCCAGGTGTGGAGACATGGCCAGGCCATATCAGTCAGGACCTTTCTCACCCATCCTGGGTCATTTAGGGCTTTGTCCAGCCAAGCCTTACCCTATGCTATTTTTATGCTTAGAAAGTGCTATGTAATCTCATGTGAGAGGGGCCACTTGTATGGCATGACACACAAAAGAAATCATTCATTATTCATTTATCATTCAACGCCCTACCAGCAAAAATAGTATTAACAACCTCCTGACATCTTCCACGTCATTTCAATGTGACATTGACAGTGCTTCCACCTCTGTAATGTCAGTGTTAACACAGCGGGGTGTTTGCCAAGGCAAATCAGGGTTAATAGCTCCACTCAAGGGCACAGCAGCAGCGTGCACCGCCTGGGAACTGAACCAGCAACCTGCTGGTCTCCCTAAACGCAGCTGCTAAGCATTTTTCAGCACATGCTGCTCAAAGACACATGCAAGGCTGTTCATAGCTTTAGTAGTGTTCCTCTGGCCAGGGAGCGCTTACTTGTTCAAATGAGATGTTTCTGTCGGGGGCCATCGAGGGTGTGAGCAAACGCGTGTTCACGCAAACGTTACTCCCGGCAAACAATCCAGAGGAGGCATTTAAAAAGCCCCTAGCTGGTCTTTCCTCTCCAAGAGAGAGGGGGGAAAAAAGTGAGAGTGGGGTTTTTTGGTTTTAAGATATTCATGAATCTCTGAATCCCTCTTAAGGATTACAATCTCTCATCCATCTCACAGCGGCGCACAGCTTTGGGCGATTCAGTGCTGCCTGCATTAATGTGTAAGGGGCGGCGTAGGGAAAATAACTCCAATTTATAAACAGGGTAACAAGGCAGTGCATATGTATTAGCGCTAAAACCGCAAAAAGAGGTGCATCGATTCTGCTAAGCCCCATCCCAGTGTAATACATACATAAAATATTTAATAGCTATTAGAATTAGCATGGATCTTGTTACAGCTGCTAATCCCAAACTGAGGGGAGCCACTGACGGCAAATGTCACATGTTAAGAGAGGGACAGGAGGAGGGTGGAGACAAAGAGAAAAATTGGGGGGGGATCATGCAGCTTGACAGAGGGATTACTATAGAAAAAAATGGACAAATTCCGTGTATGTCACCAGGGATGGGGGAAATGAAGCGTGAATTCTGAGAATGAGGAGGAAATGGGGGAAAGAGAAAATGAAGGATGGGGAAAGGAAAAAACACGGGAAATGAAAATAAGACAGCCAGAGAGACAGAAAGAGAGACAGATGAAGAGGGATGAAAAAGACATCGTCCAGTACCTGAGCCTCTGGCAGAGCCACATCCATGATGTTGGGCTGGCCTCGCGGCTCGCCGTTCTCAAGGCGGGAGAAGATGACCTGGTAGCCTCGGATCTGGCCGTGCTGCTTGCCCTGCAGCGGGGGCTTCCAGGTGACCCGGATGGCTGTCGAATTCACTGCCTCAACCTCCAGTTTCCTCGGGGGTGCGCCTGGCACTGGACACCCAGAAAAAAGGAGGTAGGGAAGGGGGGACAGAGAGAGAGAGAGAGACAGAGAGAGGGAGGGAAGAGGTAGAGTTAAAACATGCTGAGCAAGTGATTTTCCTCAGTTCACTGTGTTTTGTGATGAGGAGCCAAAAACTATCAAAATAATGACTCTTGAGTTTTTTATAGACTCGGGAGCTCTGGAGAAGGAAGTGATACTAGGATTGGCTATGAGTCAAAATCTATTCACTTCAGACCTTCTATGTCTACTGTGTCCCCAAAACACCCTATGCGGGACAGCATGTGGTCTAGCGTTGTCTGTAATGCCCCTAATTCCGGTATGAAATTAGCTGTGTTGCGGCAAACTTCAAACACATTAATTATAGACGACTCCCTCTTAGGAGCAGCCGCTCTCTATCACACTGCAAACAAAAGAGGAACAAGTGAGGAAAAGTGGGAAGAGCAATAGAAAGGAGAGAGGGAGTTCTGCTCCACTTCTCCATGCATAGAGTGAGCTGGGTGTGAACTGTGGATGAGGACAGAATAGAAGGAAGAAAATACGAAGACATTAAAAGAGAAGTGAAAAAGGGAGAAAGTGGTGCATAGAGTGGGCCCAGGAGGTGATGAGCCTTAACCTGCCAAGGTAAGTCTCAAAGTTATAGAGGAAAACAAGCCAGAGAGAGGAAAAAAAGGCAACCACTACCATTGCCTCATTAACTCTTAATTGATCAAACAGGACACAGAGAGAGGTGCAGTAGAAACAGTGTCAGTTGAAATGAGTGGAAGGAAACAGTGAGGAGCAGCCCCAAGCAACAGAGCTGAGAAGGGTCTTAGAGCACTCCGCTTCGGGGGAGTTGTCAACCTACCATCCTCTTTGGTTTTGATCCGCACCGGGGCACTCTCAGGGCCTGGGCCCACGTCAGTGTGTGCCCTCACCCACACCTGATACTCGGTCCACTTCTCCAGGCCCTCCAGCACGTAGCTGGAGGCGTCCGCACCGATGCCCGTCACCACATGGCGCTCCGTATCCTCTCCGGCCATGGCCTGGTAGCAGACTGTGTAGCGCACGATGGCGCCGTGGCGGCTAGCGGCGGGCGGCGCCACCCAACTCACCTTGAGGCTGGTGGAGGTCAGGCTGACCAGATGCACCTCCTGAGGGGGGGCGGACGGGGCTGCAGGGGGGGGGAGCACAACCACACGAAGGAGGGGCACGGATCAAGCAAACAAATAAAAAAAAAAAAGAAACCACAAGCAAACACAAGGTAAAACAAGATGCTGCCTCTGGACTGAGAGACTGGCCACGACATTGTAGTACCAGGCTTCCTCTGAAGCTCTGAAGCTGTTTGGCACCAGATTTATGTGAGAGACCACAAAACTTGGGGGTGGGGTGAACAGAATATAAAATGTGCCAAAATTTTACAAGGCTTACTTGTGATTTTGTATTTTTTTCCTATCTACCCTCTCTTGCTGCCTCTTGCAGTATGTACAGGGGGCGATAAAATGGCCATAGATGTGCGACTGTGTGAACAAGTGCTTGACAGTGTTGACTGGTGTTCGCACATTGATGCAGAAGCTCTGGGCTTGATAACAGTGTTTGTCAGGCTCTGTTCAGAGCAGCAGCTGAGATACACTGGGCTCTGTCTGAACACACACATACGCACATAGCTTTACACCATATAGGACAAATCCACACAAGAGGAAGACAGACACTTCCAAAATTGGACTGCATCAACAGCATATTATTCACTGCATGGTGCTCTTTTATTAACTCTTTGATGCATAACTCTCTGGAACCTACAAATTTACATAATGGGGATCTAGGTTCTAGAGACTTATGCATCTATGGGTTAAAAAAAGAGCATATATATATATATATACAGTATATACATATGATTCCTTTTCCAGGTTATCATTATTATTATTATTATTATTCCAGGCCAAGTATTAGGTCTCTGCACAAGGCACAAGGCAAATCCAATGTGCTTCACATAAAACAGAAAATACATAAATACTCTCCTAAGCCAACTTGCGCAGGGTCACATTTATATCTATCCCCATTTATTGCTATACAAATTTTTCAAATATTTCAGCCAAAAGCTGAAATTCCCATAGAAAATGCATGCCTTTTTGACCCCTTTTATATATAATAGGGTTAACTAGAAAAGTATGTAGTGTGCTAGTAATATAAGAGTAAATGGGTACTGGCAAAGAAAAAAGCTTTGGTATGCTATATTATATTTGTGTAGTAGTAGCATCATAGAAAAGATACAGTTTAACTAACATGCGAAGAAGATTGGATATGTACTTTGTTGGCAAACATGCAAAGTAACATAAAAACATGTTTGAACAAAGAATCAAGTTGCCAGTCAAACTTGGTTATATTCTGTCCACCACACCCTGTTTTGCTTTTTTCATCACCAACTCCTCAGCCATTTGCATCTGCATCTGTAAAAACACATATACTGTATATATATGAACTGTGTAAAAACACAGTTCATACAACTCGTCCATTTGGAGTGGATAATCTCTAGCTACCCCTCTCTAGTGATTTACATGTGTTGTAAATTAAGTAAAAATTAAGTATTACAACTGCAATGTTAGTAAGTGCCCAAGTGGGTTCTGGAAAGGAAATATCTCATCCAGTTTTTGAGATTCCTTACGATCAGTTAGGGAGGTACACACTCCGCAAGAAATATAAAATCAATTGCCGCAGTTTAAACAAACAAAACAAAAATCAAGGTTAAACTCTCAAAAGTCCAGAGGTAAAAATAGAAAACCAATAACCTAGAACAACACAGAAAACAAACACAATAGCATTCATACATTACATTTCATGCATCTAACTCAAACATTAACTTAATCAACGCTACACAAAAAAGCCTCTTCAAGGGAGAAGAAAATGAAACAAGGGAAGAAAATTCAAAGCAACGTCTTCTTACAAAAGCATGCCCATGAAATGTATTTTTTAATAAGCAGAGCAATGAACAGTACGAAGTAATCCAGCCGTTTTGAGCTCAAATATGAATCCAATGAATGAGTGCCAGGACATGAAACTCCACTCTTCCAAAACATTAGACTTAACAAAATGGAAGTGACTCTCACCAGGTGGTTCCTGATCCACCAGAAAGTGGACAGAGAAACTACAAAGGCCTGACGACACCAGAGACACACAAAAAAAAGGTGACGGGCTGAATCAAAACAATGCCCGGGATTTACAAAATAGGATCTGATGTTGAGGTCCGGATAAAAAAACAGAACCGCCAAAAGATCAAAGTCAAGGTGTGTGAGGAGAGGATGACACCACGGGAAATCCATTTGCCTCGGAGGCAACGAGAGAGAGAGAGCCAGAGTGGGTCTAAAATGGAAGATGAGATTAGAGAGGGAGAAGATAAAGTAGCTCCCTCTGCCTCTCCTCCCTAACGTAACTGTTGATTCGCAGTTGTTTTGATCAGTTACTTGTTACTTATACGTTTGTCTAATGCCAACCTTAGCTGAGGGTAAAGCGGCACGCACCTTTCAAACGCTGTCATGTTCTACAAGTCCTAAAATGAGCGAAACAGTTGTAGAGCTGAATTATACTAGAGAATATAAACAGGAACAAATAATGAATACCGCTCGGGCCGTGTTCATTGCTCTGGCTCTTAAAAAACACAAACAACAAACTAATATTAGATGTAAAGACACATAATAATATGGGGCAGAATAACACAGCACGGCTCACAAATGCGGGAGCAAGTCACATTAAACGTACCTTTGACACTGAACACACGGCCTGCCCTCAGTTAGAAGGACAGGAGGGTTAGTGCTGGTGACAGAGGGGTGGTAGGGGAAGCGTGATGCTGACCGGGACGGCTGCACTGTCAGCATTTATGTCAGAGTGGTTGTGCTGAAATCGACTTGACGTTCGAGTTGCCCACACCGTCTGCTTTAAGCTCGAGAAAACCCAACTTTATCCTGTACTGAAAACCTACGACCTAAACCTGTATTGACGGGCCGTGGGCAACTGTTACTCTACCAAATTCTTCATCATTGGTTAGTGGACAAGGAGGAGATAAGACAGATGAGGGAGACGAGAGAAAAGAGAGAGTGGTGGACTTACTCGATTGGGCGGTGCGAGCCTCTATGGGTTGGGTGTAGACGCCTAAGCCCATGTCAGAACGGGCTGCCAGGGAGAAGCGGTACAGCGTGTCAGGCTTCAGACCCTCCACGGCGTAGGAGCCCACTGGGTTAAAGGTCACATGGATCTGAGGGGGGCAGGAAAACATGAAATCAGAGTTAGAGGGACAGAAGCCGCTGAATTACATCAAGGGCGTTTACACAGGTGTCTTTGAGTCGTGAGCAATAAGGATAGTATTTGTCGCATTGATAAAACATGGAAGGATTAATCTTCAGCTGCAGGCTAAATGCCCAAGCTGCAGTTTCTCCATCCCAAATGCATACAAAGTAGAGAATATAGCCAAACTTCCACCACAAACTTTGAGGACAACCTGTTCCAAAAACATATTGATTGAAGGAGAATAACTCCTCAGGCCCAAAACGGGTCCAGCAGAGGTGATTGCACGGCCATGATATTGAGAGGCAAGACAGAATAACTGTGCTGTCTGTTAGTACAGTAAATCTTTCTCGTCAGCTGGGGAGCTGACTGCATTACTACAACACCATTGCTTCAGCCGAGGCATCCCATTCAGAGAAATTGCATCATAAAGAACAAGATTCATTTGTCTGCAATCTCACAGTAGAGGATGTGAAACTGTGTGAGAAATAGATAGAATGGCGGATAGATGGATAGATAGATAGATAGATAGATAGATAGATAGATAGATTCATACATATATACATACATAGTTAGAGAGCTAGATATATAGCAGAAGAGAGACAGCACATGAGAGAGAGCAAGAAAGAGAAAGAGTGGGAGTGAGAGAGAGACAGAAAGAGAACTAGGTGAGGCCAGCTGTGCGGTAGAAGAAAATCAGGTCATGAAATAGTTATAACTTCATGTTGTTATTCCAACCTTGTTGTCAGAGTTGGCCTCCCAGTACTGCAGCTCATATTTAGTGATGGGCTCCTGAACGGGCCACAGCCATGTTAGCATGATGCGGGTGTCCAGCTCAGCTTCAGCCTCGAAGCTGGACGGCTGGGCAGGGACTGGGTACAGAGGGGCGAGGGGACACAAGGACAGAAGTTGAGGAATTAAATGAGAGAGCAAGATCACAGATCTGACTGTATGGGAGTCTTTTTGCACACATACACAAACACCCACATGTGCCCTTCCACACATACACAACATGCACATCGTACATATTTTTATTACAATACTTCTGAGGACCACAGCTAGGACAACGGCTCACTCTAAACTTATACATGCCTAACATTACCCACTAACTGCAATCTGCAATAATACTGAACCCATCCCGTAACCCTAAAAGTGGCCCTTGTACAACTGAAGATAAACAAAATGTGAAATTTCCTGATTTCCCTGTCCTGTCCTGGGGTCACAGACACACACACACAGATCCACACACAGTGGTTTGTTGCTCACCTCCCTGCTGGGTTTTGACTTGCAGGACGTCAGATGGTGGCCCGTCACCCACGGAGGTGAAGCCAAGCACCCTGAGGCTGTAGGTGATGTTGATAGTCAGGCCCGAGATGGTGGTCAGCCTGCTGTCGTCTGTGTTGTGTTTCTGCCAGGCGCTGAGCGGAGCCGTCAGGTCCGAGCTGTAGTAGACCCGGTAGCCCCTGATTTGTCCGTTTGGTTCCTCGGGCGGTTCCCACTGGACCAGCATGGTGCTGGCGCTCAGCATGCGCGCTTGGACGTGCAGAGGCGGCGAGGACGGGGCCTGTTCGCCGGTGCGCGTCTCCACTGGGTCGCTGGGCGGCCCGCGGCCAATGTTGTTGACGGCCATTACACGGAACTCGTACTCAGAGTACGGGCTGAGGCCGCCAATGCTGTAACGGGTGGTGGCCACGCCGTCCACTTCCTGGAAACCATTGTCTGACACCTTGGCTCTGTACTGAATCATGTAGTAGGAGACGGGTTCAGGGTTCCCAGAATCCCAGGTGAGAGTCACACTGGTGGCCGTGGTCTCCGTCACGATGAGGGAGGTGGGGGGCTTTGGCAAGGCTGAGGAGGGAGAGGCAGGACTTCAATATCAGGAACAGTCATCGGGGAGTCGTAGTTGATACAAGGAAAATTGGACTGTCTGGCACATCTGATAGAATAATTCTTAAAATGCAGGTATATTACAGAAAAATTCAGCTCTCGTGGAGAATAACATGATTGGTAACCCTCACTGAAAGCCACGGCACTGAAATGATTGAGTCTTTCATAGGCCAATACAAATAGTACATTGTCATTTTGCGTTTTTAAAACCGGCCTGGCCATTAAAACCGGCCCGGCCATTATTGACAATAAGAGAAAATTGCAAGAGTGGTTCCTATTGAGAGTGAATGACAAATACAAACAAAGCAGAGGGTCTCCATTATGGCTGTCTTGAAAAAGGGGTCTGCATCGCTGTGGTTCATCTAAATGACTGTGACATTCTGGGTATCGATCAGCTAAGTGGAAAGTGGGATCAATACAGACAACAACTGATAATAGAGGCTGTGAAGGCAGACACGCACACACACATACACTCACATAGCTGCATCCAAACAGGTGGGCAGAGCTACATTCATGTGAACACTCACACATACACACAAACAGGGACAATGGACATGCAGACACACACACACAAACACACACACACACACACAAAGTCCAGACGCTGATGCTCATTGACGCAGAGCACAAAGAGTCAGCAAACAGCAGTAGACTTTCATTTTTACCTCCCAATATCCACAAAAACCACAGGCTGCTTCCCCGGGACACCCACGATTATGCAGCAGAAGTTCCAGAGGTCATTTGAAAGTGGTTTACTCTGTTTTGTAACATCTGATTATCGGCATGTGAATCCGGGGATGACTCAAATCAACAGCAGAGGTCAGATCATTGCAGCAATGACCTCACTCTTTAGTTTTATTTTGTTAAAGTTAATTTTTATGGTATTTCTGCACTATTGGATAAAGTACAGCAGGGAGGGACAGGAAGGATAAAAGAAAGCATGTGCTGATCAGATTACAGATTTATGTGTAAAGACTGACATTTTGGATCAACCATAAGCTCTCACCTTTGACGGTGACCTGGGCTGTGGACTCGATCATGCCCAGCGAAGAGATGGCCACGCAGGTGTAGTTGGCTGACTCGCGGATGTTGGTGACCTCCAGCACGTTGCGGCCCACCGGCATTTCCTCCTCCTTGGTCAGCTCCACCAGGCCCATCATCCACTTGACGTAGGGCATGGGCGAGCCCACTGCCACGCATGTCAGATTGACGCTGCCGCCCGGCATCACCTCGTGGTTGGTGGGCGGGATGGAGAATCTGGGCGGGACGCGCCGCACTATCGGGAAGGAGAGGAAAAGGAGGAGGAGAGAGAGAAGTGAATGGGTAGGATATGAAAGGTGAATAGGATAGGTTGAGTTTTTGTACATTGATGAATGGCCTTGCCCGATACAACAACACACGGCTAAGAGCTAGCCCAGAAAAGCTAGTAGAATGGAGGGCTGATCACTTTTGTCCGAATGTGCAGGCATGCACAATAGGAATAATAGGTCTGTCACAGAATGGCTCTGGAAATTCACAAGAAAACTTTGAGGGGGTGTGTTTTATCCTCTTGCCCACAAAAGGGAATATAATAAAAAAAATAGCCCAGTTTTTGCTGGAGACTGTGTCTGGCCCTCTTTTGTCAGAGTGTCAAATGGTGGTGAGAGTTGCATCATTGAGGGACCCTGTGGAGATGGCATTGTTTGATTCCTCCTCCCGCTCTCTCTCTGTCTCTCTCTGGTTCCTTCTGCTCAGCCTGTCTTTCTCACTCTGTCTTTCTCTCCCTCTCTTTGTGTGGCTCTGATATGCAGATAGGCTGACATTAAAAAGGGGTTCCCATGGAGACGAGAAGGGCCCGTTGACGTCGCTAGGGAAAAGGCAAGCGCCGATGCAGAGGCTCGACGCAATACTGAAAAGCTGGCCCAGAATAAACAGGCAGCCAGCATTTACATGCAACTTGTTTTCTATCTAAATAAAGATATACAAGAAATTCTTGCCATATTTACACACTTCAGATCTTTTCTCAGTAACTTTTGGCTACCACAGGAAACTTGTCTGTTTGACATGGTAAAGAAAAACTAACTTGACAGTGTGACGTTAACATCCATCATTGTCAAATCTGTTACATTTTTGACATGCTGAACATTACCATAGCACACTTTGAGCAGAATGTAGGAAGGTAGAGCTCTGACTTCTTTAACCTTGCTTATGGAGACAGAGAAGCCAAGCCAAACATTTTGTTCCCTAGTGAGGACCCATTATTGCTATCCCGCTACTGCTGGTCATATGTATTCAAAACACTAAGGCATGAAACTATCCCTGCAGAATTTATACTGCTTGTTTCCCCTAATGCACTACAACGTCTCTGTGTCTCCCTGGAAGAAAAAAAGCCTCTGACTGTAATTGCTCTTTTGCACCGGTCCCCATGAAAATGGATTTTCAAATGTGACTCCCCCTCCACCTACCCCCCCCTCTCCCTCCCTCCCTCACCCCTCCCTCCCCGTTCTAATTTGAACCGGAACGTCGTTACAGCCATGCTTGTTATTCCCCTCATTATGTGGTGAAATGGAAAAACACAAAAGCACCTTTTGAGATTCCAGTCAGGAAAAGACTGGTTCTCTGGACCACACTATAATTAGGGGGACCTGGTCCACACTCTTCTGAATTTTCCCAATATTGAGGTGCTGTATGTAGACCTGCTGTTTGTTTATTGATGCTATCCTCTGGGCTTTAACCATTTGTCTCAATATCTCATACAGTAACATTGAGAAGAGAGTTTGGTACGAGCAGTAGACACAGCACAATTCCATGTGGAGGAGGTAAGAGATCTTGGAGACTACAATCTGGAGCCACAAAAGACACTGAGACACTTTTTGGCATTTGCTTGTTTGAATTTGCTTTTACAGCCTTTCTAAAAAGGACTCATAAATATAAAAGGACTCATAATAACACATAAATTGAAACTCATGCATGTATTTCAAAAGGACTCTTGAACTTTTCACAAGAATGTATATCATTGCAAATAATTCAATCTAACACAGGAAAAAGGTTTAAGGCGGGCTGAGTAATAATGATATCACCTGTGATAATAATAATAATGATCTTTATTATCTTTAATCATTTAAAAAAAAAAAAAAACGTTTACAAACTGCTTCAACAGTCATATTAAAGCAAACACCATACTTGTCAAATAAATTAAAGAAACAAGAAACAAGAAACAAACAAGAAGGTACTACTTCATAGTGGTGTGTATGTACAGGGTCAAAGCTACAAACATTAAAAAAAAATGTGCTGGAACGGACCGTCCAGAGGGGTTTACAATAGCCATGACATCTAGCCTTTGAGGTTCATGGGCAGAAGGCTGGTCACCCTTTTACATGCAAAGACCGGACACGCCGGATAGTGTTACCAGCCTGGGAGCAGGATTACATTCTCAAGCAAAGCATGCATTGGTGCAAAGGGAAGATATGGGATGACTACCAAGCCTTAATGCACTGGGGAAGAAGATAAAGGAGCAACTTGGTCTAATTTTCTCAGATAAATGACTGTACATCTGATTTCCAGTATGACTAAAGCGCGACAGACTCTGAGAATTTCTTGGAGTCTTTGAAGGAAAAAACTGTTAAAACTGTAAAACTGTACTTATGTGGAGGACCACCTGCGCCTCCTGACACAACAGTAATATTCTGGAAAGGTAGCTATTTTGTGCAACATGCTTAGAAAAAAGAGAGACTTGTGAGAAGCAGGCCCAATGTAAGACCATTAAGCTCAGAGTATCTGTTACTCTGTCATGATTTCAAAGACTAAACAGTGCTAAGAGCAGTCCGTCAATGGTGCCTGTGTATATTGAACACTTAATGTTGTGAATAATTCATGGCGTGCGGTTAAGTTTGGAGAGGTGCTGTGGAACAAAATGACTAGAGGGCAGGTAATTGTTATCGATTCCCCCGAAGCCTCTCTCCTGTTGAGAGCGGCTTGGAGAGACGGGCTCCGGGACTCTATCAAAACCACAAAATAAGCCCTGTCTCCGCTCTGCCTGCCTGCTTGCTGGATACCTATAAATTTAACTGCCTTGACAAAGTGCCCGAGGATAGCAGAACCTGTTCAGTCAATCAATATCGGTGCAAACTGGCAGAGAGTCAGCGGGTTCCCGGGCTTCCTGGCAGCACCATTGGGCTACCATGATGGCTGATCATACCCTGTCAGCACACTGCCAACTTCAGTATGCTATAGGTCAACTCTTCCCATAGAAATGCTCTTGGTGGTTCAGATGGTATCAGGGAAGAGATTTCCTAAACACTATAGCTATTTTGGGCAAAAAGAAAAAACCTTACTCCAATGTCATCATTCATTATCTCTAAAATACAGAGTTTCCAGTCTATAAAAGTGGGGATCAAGGATCAAATCTACTACAATCCATAATTAATACATTTGTTTCAAATCATTTTGTAAGAGTAGATTTTTTTTTTCAAAACAATATGGATTCCTCATTTTGGATTTCCATGTGTGGATCTAAAAGTCACGCAATGTCACGTTATTTACTTTGTTACTGTGGGGCGTCCTGCTGCAATATCACCTGCATGGGGAAGGGTCTGTCTCTCCTCTAGATAGGCTAACATGTGCCTATCACACCAGTCTCCAGGTAGAGGATGCCCGTGGTGGTAAAACAGACGTAATCCCCCGTGAACGGCTTTGTCAGTTCTGATACCCATGTCCCTCAACGGGGGAGCTGGGGTGTTACTGCCTAAATACCTGTCAAATCCTGTTGCCACCTGAATACCTGAGTAATCCATCGCACGACTCTGATGTGTGCCTTGTGTGCATGGAGGCAGATGCAAAGTTAGTGGGTGAAAGCAGCTATGGCTTACAGTGGGTGTGGTTGACAGTGACAATATGGGAGCGGTTGGAAAGCATGCATATATAGCTAGGTAACCATAAACATTGATATGATAATGACTTCGGCCAACTGTACAGGTCCTCCTTGTGTGTGTTGGCAAGGTTAAACAATGGTATGTTGTGGGGAGTGGCGTTGGAAGGCATGCAAGCACTAAGCAGGGATCCATGCAAGCAAGCAGAGAAAATTACACTTTGAGAACATGGTGGATTGGGGTGGGGTGTGCTGTTTTATTTTTCAGGGAGGGGACGGCAGTGGCTTTGTCAGAAGGGTTAGTAGGGCCGGTTCGCCCTACCTAAAATCTGCAGCAAAAGTGGCTTAAAAGAGAAAATGACCAACCTTCCCGCTGATCTGTTTGCGGATGGAGTGATGATGATGGAGGTGAGCGACGGAATGAAGAGATACAAAATGGAGAGGAAGACAACACAGTGAAACAGAACAGTGTTTCCGTAGACACAGTGGAGGTTAGTGACTAGAGCTGCAACGATTAATCAGTTAATCGATTAGTTGTCAACTATTAAATTAATCGGCAACTATTTTGATAATCGATTAATCGGTTTGAGTTTTTAAGAAAAATAAGTCAAAATTCTCTGATTCCAGCTTCTTAAATGTGAATATTTTCTGGTTTCTTTACTCCTCTATGACAGTAAACTGAATATCTTTGGGTTGTGGACAAAACAAGACATTTGAGGACGTCATCTTGGGCTTTGGGAAACACTGATCGACATTTTTCACCATTTTCTGACATTTTATAGACCAAACAACTAACAGATCGACAGATTAATCGACGATGAAAATAATCATTAGTTGCAGCCCTATTAGTGACAGGGACAGATACGCAAACACACGCATACACACCACAGAGGGAAACTAACTTTAACTATATAAACAGCCAAATACATTTTTAGAAGAGATAAGAACCACCGAATTATGATTTGATTAGTAGACAAACACATTGCCAACTGCAGGTAAACTTTACCAGCGTTGGCCATGTGGCAGTTTCCCACCCTGACACACAGAGACACACACGCACAGACGTAAACACATACACACAGAAAAGCATGAAGACATTCTGGTAAAAGAAAAGCCTGGCTGCAGCACTTTATCCTCCATGACATATTGACACGTCACATGGATATATGAAGGAGTGCCAACAGACAGAAGCTGACATCCCTCCGTTGTGGGATAAGCACTTGACAAATGAGCGCTCATGCACAATCACAGGACGCTTGTGATTCTCCCCACGTTGATGGAGTCCTCCTTTAGAGGAGGGTCACCGAAACCGACCCGCAGCGAACAGACGCGCGCGCGCACATACAAACACACACGCACGCTTAATGGATGAGAAGTGGAAGGACATAAATAGATAGGCAGACAGGAAGGGAAAAACAATCCATGAGCAGTCACACACACACCTCCTCCTCCTCCTCCTCCCTCTACCCTCACCCTCCCCTTCCTCACAAAAATATGAGGACATCATTCTCCGGTGGCTCTAAAATGTCAAGACAAGGGTGGTGACGGTGGCGGTGGCAGCATGTTTGTGTACCTGCAGACAGGAATTGGATCAGGTAGTGTCGGCGAGTGGAAAAAACAGAAACACATTCACGGACACGAAACACCAACCCCGTAACAAGCACATTTAATGCAGGTCTGTCAGAGGTGCGTATGTGAGTGTGTGTGGGGGGTTGATAGGGAATAATATTGCAATCCTTTCTCCCATGATAATGTTTTGATTCGTCAGCATCAAGTAGTGGCAGCTTTATTGACATTTCAAGACTATAAATTACTCCACAAGGAGATTACATTTTTAAAAGGCATTGAATTTAATCAAGTGATAAATTCTTTTTTTTTGCACTCATAAGCATGGAAAATGGAATAATAAAACACAGTTTATCTCAGCTCGGAATTGCAATACTTTGTTCATCACAGTACATTAAGAATTGTAATTGTACTATATTTTGTTGTTCGTAGCCCAAGTATTGTTACAACATAGTATTGGCAGCTCTGAATCAACCGACACCCTAATATCCTTTTACGACTACACCTACACATCACCACTGTAAAATTGAAAGAGTGTCCAGTGACCTGTTTGTTTTCCATCCGAAGCTTGTTATGTTTACAGGTTTGCGAGCAGACGTTGCAAGCCCCAAAATCTCCCCTCTGGTGTGTCCAAATTTAAACAACAAAAAAACAGAAAAGAGAGGGAAAGGAACGAGGCATGTCAGAGGCCTCTTGTCTTGAGAGCCTGACGTTTCACACCCAATCAAACAGCCGAGTGATAGTACAGCCCCAGGTCTGGTCTCCTCATTCTAGCAGTGGTAACAAAGACAGAGTGAAAACATGGTTTGAGCCTTTGTTCCCTATTCCAGACAAGTGCACTTTTAAAAGGTTACGGTTGGTTTGATTTCTATCTCTCCTCTGGTGTGGTGAGGCTGGCGGAAAAGTTGGTGTCTGGGCCAAAGGGTTGACAGCTCCTGGGTGGTGTTACAGACTAGCTAGGCCTGGAGGCCTTGCTGGCGCCACGCCACACAACAACTGTAATTACCTCTGTGGAAAAAAAAGGTCTCGTCTGCACCTGTGACAGACACGCCCTGATTAATAGACGAGACTTGAAGGCCTCACATCTTTTCCTTGTCTTTGCTGGTTGGACTACCTTCCCCTGTCGAGATTTAAGATCTACCCCTTCTGGAACCCACAGTGTTTAATCTGTAAATTTGAAGCAGCTACAGTGCTTGAGGGTAATTTTGTTTCCATATTTTCCTTGTTTTGGTCCCAGTTGGGGTTATAGTACAGGTTGCTGTACTAAAAACATTTTTCTTGGATACTTTACGATAATGAAAATATTCATGCTAAACACTCACACTACTCATCTTGGTCTTTTAGAGGGAAATTTGGAAAAATACGTTATTTCAATGTTACATTTCCTCAGCAGTGGTTTGTAATTTTCTTGCGGTGGTGAAGCACCACTACTGAATAAATAAGGGAAACACTGGATGGATGGGAAGAAACATTTATCCCTATGTTACCCTGTACACTATATATATATATGTAACCCTTTAACAAAGTTATGAAATGATAGTTCAGTGTGTCTCTTCCTCACCCCGCCACTCTCCCTCCCTCCATCCCTCCCTCCCTTCTCCACCCACACTAGCAACTGGAGCAGCTATTCTGTTTCATGTACATCAGACAGTCTTGGTGGTATCCGGAGGGGCTGACCTAGACTACTCTCCCCTATACCAGCTTCTCGCAACACTGGCACAACACTGCCCTCGCCCTGTATTAGTCTGCTCACGGAGAAACCATAACAAAAACAAACCCTGAAACTCCAGACACTCCATGCCAGAGGAGCTCCAAGTTGTGCGGGGGGAATAATGGAGCCTTTCGATACAGTCAAAATAAAAAGAAAGGACGCCTTGCATGGTTTTCAATGCCAGTGGAGGAAACAGTTTCAATGCAGCTGTTTTCACAGTGGCAGCACCTGGCGGAGCTGGCAGACACACAGGAGGCTGAGGTTAGTTCAGCTCATTGGTATGAGAGGAATGGCATGGCAAGGATAATGGTGAGAGGATTGGGTGAAAGAGAGACAAAGAGAGAGACAGAGAGAGAGACAGAGAGATCGAAATGTGGTCATTGGAAATTTAACAACATTTAAGGAAAAAGAGAGAGAGAGACAGAGAGAGAGAGAGATAGAAATGTGGTCATTGGAAATTTTACATTTAAGGAAAGAGAGAGAGAGAGAGAGAGAGAGAGAGAGAGAGAGAAAGACAGATGCATGGTCATTGGTGATTAAACAACATTTGTAGTGGGAGAGAGACTGGGCCAAGCGAAAGCAAGAAAGGGTTGCGTGGTCATTGGTGATTTAACAACATTGAAGACAACATTGCCATTTAAGTATTGGGAGATGGACATATGACCTTACCTCGTACGTAAAGATTGGCAGGAGCGGAGTAACGGGTCCCAGCGCTGTTCATGGCAACACACTCATATTTCCCCTGGTCCGACTCCTCGCTGTTCTCAATCTGCAGAGCTCCTGCGTAGAGGATTAACAAATTTAGCTGTCTTGACAGTTGTGGAATACAAGATGTAAATTGGCTAGACACAGTAGATCTCTACAGTGTCTCGCTAGAGAGCACATAGTCAACTAGTCTAACACTATTCATGCTTGATTAAGTGTTCCAGATATGGAGGCCGTTTTGTCAAGAAATTGCCTACGGCAACACAAGAATTTAGCTGATTTGGCAAGTTTAAGCAAACCACTAACAACATGTTTGCCTAGTCGAGTCACAGAAAAAAGCTGGCGAGACACTTGTGTCGAGTCCATGACTTAGGGTCAATTAATCATCCGAATAAGATGTCACAACCATCACAGCCAATTTAGGACTTTTGCTTATGAAAACAATTGACACAACAAAAAGTGTTTGTGTCATGAAGAGTTCTCCATCTCAGCCAGAAGTTAGCACTAAGCTAGGCTAAGCTGCTGAATAACCACTGCAAAGGCAGCAGGATAGATGTGAGATTTAAAGAAGGAATCAAACTGCTTCTTTTGCACAATCTCACACTTCTACCAAATGACTGATGATGACTGATTAAATGATTAATTCAGAGTCATGGGCCTCAAGAAACAATGCTACTCTGATCAAGTCTTCCGAGTTTTGAGTTGAAAGCAAACCAGTTTTAAGAGATCGTAAGTGTTGAACTTAATGTTGTTGATTTAAAATGCCACCATATTAAGCCTGATCAGGTGTGAGAGAGGCAGGGAGTGGCACTGACGACTGATTTGTTCATTTCAGTCATTGTTGGATGGCCTGACATTTGCTGCAAAATAACTGCCAGTGCCGGCATCTCTTCTCCAATCTTTGTTGATTACACATTTAACAGTGAGGTCGATCTGTTCTTCTATTACTGACTATATGACCATTTCTCACCAAGGCCCTCCAGGGAAGAAACCCCTCTGCCAGATGGCTCAGATTAGTATTCACAATCCCAAGTAGCTGTAGTCATCAGACAGAAGGCTAACATGTTGTTTCTAACAAAGCATGAAAGCCCGGGAGACCTGATTTGGTGTGGTCATTGTGACAGGCCATGTTATAAGCCACAGCCATCAAGTAATCATTGCTATTGAACTGGAAATGGCTGACAGATGAGGCGAGTTGTAATTTGCACCAATTTAGAATAGAAGAGCAATGGAGAGATACAATGGCAAACTTACCTGCATCCCATGACCAAAAACTACATATTTCAAAACAGAGCTACTTTTCTCAGAATACAGCGATACATTTGTATGTCACAAGCAAGTGATAACAGATATCACCACTCCAAAACAGCATGGTGCTAGCATGAGAGGCAGCCAGCCACCATGCAGTTTGAAAATGACAAAAATATTCAGCGTACGATGATGTCAGGATACATTTTATACATCATGCAGTATGAGATGAATGCAACAAACAGGTTCACCACCAACCAAAGGAGACTCGAATCAAGACGAGACCAAAGGGAGAAGAAGCAAAAGAGGGGTGGGGCAGTGACATGCGATAATACCACTTCAGATCTCATGACAACAGATCCCTCAGAGGCGTTTGCTCTGCGCGCCGAGCTCATCTCTCTCTGATTCAGCAGCGGCGCACCCCTGCATACTAATGCCAATGTCACCAATCTGTCAATCTACCCCTTCCTCCCAGGGGAGAAAACACTTTGAGTGCTATAGGAATGTAGCAGGCATCCAGAAGGTTACTGCTATGGCAGTTGTCAGAGCAGGCTATAAGACTCAACCCCTTCCATTACTTCCAGCTACTCTTCTACAAGGTCATTTCACCGTTTTCTTTTGCAGAAATGACGTAAGGGACATTGAGGCTGCCTTGTTAAGAGTTAAGGATCTAGCTGAATATGTTCTGTATTTGGAGCCATGGTTGGACAGACACAGACAGGCTCAGGCATGCTGGTAGTGCCCGGAAGCTCCAAATGTATTCAGCTTGCCCCAGACGTCCACTATTTGCCTCACGGTGGTTTAACGGAAATCATGCTTTCACTCGGGGGAAAGCAGATGATTTACATAAAAAGGGGTCGAAGTTAGCACCTTAACAATCTCAACCAGGCATCCTGTTCCCATGCTGGGGGAGAGGTGTGTGTGTGTGTGTGTGTCTGTGGGTGGGTGGGTGGGGTGGGGCGGGGGGTGCTGCTGCATATGCTGTATGCAAATGCAGCCATTTCAATTTACATTGAGGCCGCATACTGGAGGCAGGTAGATCCTCTTGTGGCAACGCTGGCCTTTAGTTTAAATGCAATCCCTCCCCCCTTTTCATTGAAAGCCAGGGGAGAGGCTAGGGCCGAGGATGTTTGTTTCTGTGTGTGTGTGTGTGTGTTCAAAAAGATGGGATGGGTGAGAATAGAGTGGTTCATTTCCAACCTAGGAGTATAGGAGGGGCCTTGAAAAAGCTCATTTACAAGATAACACCTTGGACTGCCTTCTGCAGCATCTATTTCCATTCTCGTGACGTCAGGGTTGGTGATCATTTGTTTGTGAAGGAGGAGACACAGCAGCAGACAGAACATGGGCTGGACGACTGTTGGTAGGAGACAATCGACGGGGAAGTGGAAGAGGGTGGGGTTGGCGCCGACAGTATAGATGAACCTGGTGACGTGGCGTTAGGGGAATGCGGGGGTCTGACGTGGATGTGGGGGAATGATGTGGACGTGATTATTTTCTGACAAACTTTATTCATCATCCTTACCTCTAATTGGTGTACCACCTAGGTGGGAGTAATTTCAATGCAAACAGGGTTGGAGAGATTAGTTAGTAATCCACTTACAGCAGTGGGAGAGAACAAAACGGTTTCCGAGAGGCCACAGATACAAAAAAAACTAGTAGAGAGAGTGGAAGCCACTTCAATGCAATGTGAAAAAGTTCAATATATTTAAATAACGCTATGAAGCAAGCTGTACATGGAGTCCAAAATAACTGCACAGCATTTTTGTCAGGTAAACGACTTTAAACACTTTGAGGCAATTTTTGTATTTGTAGACTACATGTATAGCCACATTCTGTGTTTGTCCTTGCTTCGTAGCAGTGTTAAAAGTGTGTGCAATTTGAGCAGATTTTCACCTTCTACTTTGAGGTGACTTCCACGCTTTTTTGTACAGATGTCAGTTAGTAAAATGGGCAAGAGAAATTAATGAAAATCATACACAGTAAATAGAGTGACGTACAGTAAAAAGTACTCAAGTCAGATGTATTCATTTAAAACAAAAGTTAGTATGAATGGTCTGGATGGTGTGAAAAGGAGGTTTATAAAGAAAAGATAGAAAAACTGTGTGTTTACTAAAAATTTAGCAAGTGTTATGCACCAAGAACTGGAGCTGGTACAAGACTGCCTTTTCCTGTTAAACTGCAAAAGCTAATTTATGCAGGGTTTTTTTTGTGATATGAATTGGGCTCATTTAAGGTCATATGCAGTTATGTAAATCCTGATACAGCAGCAGATGTCAAGAAAAGGGTGATAGATAAAAGGAATTGTTAGGCCGAGGGCATTACATATCAGGCACTCTCACCATATGAGGGAGAAAGCTAATTCAAAGTTTGCGGCTAGAAGTAAAAAAAAGAAAAAATAATCACAATTTCATGCACTCATTTATCCTTGCTGTAAAAAGTTTATCTAACATTAAACTACTGGCATTAGTAGTCTCATTTGCAGGAAATATGAATCTAATTTAAGTAGTTCTTCTCCTTATAGAACCATACTATACTACCATAGTATTTTTGGATCTCATTCATGTGTATAGTCCAGAGTGGGGATCTGGACAGGCCGAGTGAACTCGTTCCAGTGACCCACATTTGGCATCCAGTGGGCAGCGCTACTGACAGGCTTTTGTGGAAGAGCTCTCATCTTTAATCTTGGGGCCCCACTCTTGGAGCCCGGCCTGACACACTCTAAATGAGGTAGATTTAGCAGGGAGTGACAAGATTGAACCCGGTCAAAAGCCACTAATCTTTCCAACTCGTGCCTTTTCCATCTGATCCGGGTCAGGCCTGAGCTGTTTATTTATCAAGTGCATTGGCGTTGTGAACAGAGAGCACCTCATTGATTTTCTTTTTTTTTTTTTTTGCAAGGCTGGATTCTGGCTAATGCAGCATAGGCCAGATTGACTGTGGCCCAGCGGCATGTTTAAAAGGGGGCTTAAGGAGCATTTGATGTAAAGGGCAGGCAAATTATTCTCTTTCTGCACTGCGGGAGGTCACAAATTCATTCTCATGTGTCACTGTGCGGACAGTCCAAAATCGAATACTGGGGCAATGAGTTTCAACCTCTATGTCCCTTGTTAAGTTGCTGCAGCTGTGGTGTGGAGTCAAATTCCACAAGAAGCGCATCAACTAATCAAAGTCACATCAAAAACAAAATGTTTAGTTCCTTTTTTCGTTTTTTAGTTGCACAAAGGAAGTTTCCATTCTATGAATAGTAAAGTATTTCAAAATCTTGAATCTTCCTTTGCGATGAAAGTGAATGCAATATCAGCAGTGAAGGCAAATATGACAACAAAGTCCTTTGCATTTTCATGTCATATGCCCACATCTAACATGGTTTATACCAGTCAGGTATTTCAACTACTGCGAAAAACATTTCCATGTGTGGCGTCTTGTAACCTGCAACCCGCCTTGCCGTCTTTACATCATGAGAACCAAAAGGTAAATAAGTTTCTGATTTAAGTGTGACATCCTTAGTGATTTGATTGAAGCTCAATGTGTTGTTAATGTAATCACATATATCAAATTAAAGCAAATCAAAGCATACCTGAGCGGAGCTGCTTGATGCGCCCGTTGCTGCTGTTGATGTCCACGGGTAGCATGTCCTTGAACCAGGAGATCTCTGGGTCCGGGTTTCCACTGGCGGCACACAGCATGGTGGCGGTTCTGGTCCTTTCAACCACCTTCAGCTGGGGTCCCATATCTATGGTAGGGAAGCCATGGGGGATCTGGTTCTCTGGAAAATGCAAAAGGGGAGAGTTTTTTAGTATGGCCACAGACCCATAGAGCAAGAAATGTTGTGTAAAAAAATACAAAATAAAAATGTTCAAGTGTTTACAAAAAAGACACAACTGGCTCTCAGTTGCTCTGAGAAGCATAGAGTGCATCAAAAACTGTTGAGCTGGCAAGGACAGAAGGAATGAAAGAGAGCATGGACGTTTCAGGTGCTAAGGGCCAAACAAAATCTGAACACAAGAAAAAAAAATCAGTAGAAAACCAGAACAGACTACTGGGGGATAGTAAGCCTGCTATTGATTTGGATTTCAAATTTGGTTTTATAAATCCTGTCTCTGATTGATTATCATTGCGTGTAGGCTCATTACCCAGCACAGGGAGTTCTAGGTTTAGACAGGAAGGAGAGGTGCAATCTGCCCGAGGCCAACCATGCATAGATGAGCCGCCTTAGGCTTAGCAAGCTAAACAAACCTATTTGAATAATCCTACTCATCATAATACATGTAACCGCATCTCCATGACGACATGTTAAATGTATAGAATTTATGATTCTACGGTCAAAGGCTAAGAGGATGTTGTCCTCTCAACTGTATACTGACACTATTAATGAAGAGGAAACAGGATGGCCCTTGGGAGGTCTAGTTATCAGCTTGCTCTCAGACCTGTAATCTCTTATATCTTTCTCCACATATGTAGATGTGTCCTTGGGGCCGTAGATTTAGGACAAAATACTCATGGGATGTGTTGCAGAAAAGGATTACAGCGCTAATGACGATGGAAACTACTACCTTTGGTTCACTATGACAAGATACTTAGCCCTAGGTTAATAGTAAGCAAAAGATAGCTGGTCTGGAGGGATGAATAAAAAGAATTCAACATAAGGCTTTGAAAGTCAAGGGAATAGCCTCCAAAGAGTAAAATGAAATTATAACGTCCCAAAAGTATGCTTGACTAGATAATCGCAACATGGTTCACTAATATTTAGGTCAAACAAAATCCATCAATGTTTAATAGAGGCTTTGTGTCACTTTAGGTTGGGAGAATGAAAGGGAAACGCCTTCACCTTCCCTCTGAAACTTTCATCAAAGTGTCCTTAAGCAAGGCACTTAACCCCCAGCTGCTCCAGTGTGTAGCTCTCATGTGTGATTGTGTGTAACCGTATGAATGTGAAGCAGGGCAGAGCTGAAAAAGAGCACGAATGCTCAGAAAACCTTCTCTGGATAACTAAATAATCCCAAGTGACGCAAGGTTGTCTCTCATGAGTCATCAACAACAAGAGGTTTTAACTGCAGTATATAGGGCTCTAGTCTAGAGGATTGCCCACAGTGAAAGTGGTTTGCTGGCATTATGCTCAAATTTGTTCTCCAAAATAACCGGTTCCTCAAAATGCACCAACTGCCACTTAAACTTCTGAGCTTGCTACTTTCGCTCCACTCCTTAACAATCTGCAGAGACATTTTGAAGACAGACCTAGATGTTGATTTCAACTGTCATGCTGTCAGACATTTCTGATTGCCTGTAAGATGAAATCAACAAGAAGCTGTCTTATGAACAGCAAGCGGTATGCAATTCTGATTTTGTGTAGGCTTTCTGATCTTTTAAATTTAGTATTCTATTTAGGAAAACTTGAAATGTTAAGATGGAAGGTGTGGATATGTTTTTCAAAACATTGGAGACAGAATATGGCAGATGGCAGTTTTTACTTTGATTTTCACGACATCAACCTTTTCACCAAGAATTTTCAAAGAAAGAAGAATTAAAAATAGATTCAGAACAGAAGCCTGTTATAACGAATGAGCCAGCTATAGGCATGTTGAAGCATGTTGCCGTCATCACACTCTCTCACACACACGCACACACACACACGCTCAAAGCTCGACAAGATGTTCAAGTCTGTCAGTGTTTCATCAACTCATTCATCATAATGTAAGTGTAGGCTATATTTTTCATTCAGATTATTCTGAAATAATAAGCTTAGTGTTTCATGTCTTGGCCATTCTCAAGCTGGCATCATCGGCAATCAGATTTGATCTTTTTTTGTTTTTCACTTTTGCAAGTTTGCCCGGCTTTTCTGAGTCAAAAGCCAAATGGCAAGAACATAAAAAAAAACCCATAACACAAAGGTGAGCATGGGTGTTCTACTTTGTTCTGATCCCCAGTGAGCAATTGTTCCTCCTTTCACCCCTGTGTTTGGACTGTAGCCCAGATCGTCTCATGTTCAGATGTAGTTGACAGATCTCTACATGGCCTCTTATCTTTGTGGCAGGGCCAGAGTCTCTTCAGCTCCATGAGACCACTAACTTCCTGTCTGACAGTAGAGGGCTCGTTTTCAGACATCCCAGCCGAGGCAGGATACCTCGACAAAACAGACGACTACAGCACAATGAAAATATACACTATGTCATTATATGAATAATGGTAATAGTAGCGCCCTGTTTCTCCTCTGTGGTCTCTTCTCTCTAACCTTCAGAGAGAAAAATAGAGAGAGACAGAGGCAGAAAGAAAAAAAAAACAGAGGCAGAAAGAGAAAGGAAAGTAGACATTCACATAGATGGACAGATAGATGGATAGATCACTCAATAGACACAGATTTACTGCAGCCCACTGGACAGAGCACCGTGAAACCGCCTCTTTTTATTTATGCTACAATGTTTTGGGGAGTTAGGCCTTGGGTTGAAGAATTATTGGAATACAAACAATGGGATATTTTCTACCCAACCCTATTGTCTAACTGCCTGTAGAATATTTATGATCAAGATTATTGGCAAATGTTCCTGTGCTGTGAAAAATGCAAACCATTGGTTAAACAGTGTGAAAGACCCCAAAGGAGTTATTACACGTCAGCGGTTGCCTCATATCAGAAGCATAAACAGGGCATAATTTAAAAGGCAAACAGCTGCTGCAAAGCTTATACGTGAATCTATCCCCTTCCTCTGCCTAATGTTTGCATTGCGGGGGAGCTGTTAGTACAAGTAGCTGACACTGAACCAGAGCTTTTTCACAGTATGCCTTATTAGTGGAAACAGCTCCCACTGCACTGTGGCTTCGGTTGGTGTGTAAATTCGAACATGGTAAGGTGTTGGTGAGTGTTGCTCAGCTTCAGTGTTTAAGATTCCACAATTTGCACAGTTAGAAGAGCAGGAGATATCCAAGGTTAGTTACTCCCTGGAGAGAGTAGCCAGGGAAGAAATACAAAAGCAGTTCTATTTCTTGAGCAAACAAAACAGATTTCAGTTGTGTAGAAATGAAGCAGTATAATCCCCTGCCAATTCAAACCACACACAACCTGAGATGACAGCCTGTAGACAGTACAACGGTGAAAAGAAAGACAACAAACAGGTTTAATCTAAAGATGTGCAGTGGATCAACTAAAATGTTTGAGTTCACCCCAGGTTTGACCTCTTATAAGCAGTGGCAAAGCCTGAGATCCTGAGGCATGGACCTCTTGGCCGTCCCAGAGTCCAGGCTAAAGACCCAAGATGATTGGGTCTTCGTCATCTTCGCCCCTAGGATTTGGGAAGTTCTGCTTGGGGAACCTAGGCTGGCAAAATCAGCGTGGCCCAACTCTTGAAACACATTTTATTATGTATTATTTTATGTACTCGTTGTTCCATTTATTTTATGTCAAATTGTATTTGTGTGTTTTATTGCTTTTAATACTTTATGACAGGCTTTTTTAATTGTTTAGCTTATTGACTTGTGACTTGATTTGTTTTTGTTTCATGCCTATAAAGCACTTTGGAAAGCACTTTGTAACTCTTTGCAAATAAAGTGCTATAGAAATAAATTGTATTATTATAATTTTAGTTGGAACACGGCATAACGGTCATAATGAAATGTGAAAGCTTTCTAATGGTTGTGAAGCCATGCAGGCCAAATTTAACACAGCTCTCTAGTTTGTCTTATGTCATAGGCTCTCTAGGCAAAAATGCAGTGAGTGCTTTACCCATATGCATACACACTTATGAAAGATACCTTCAAGCTATTAGGGAAGATTTGAGCCCTGTCTGTCTGCTCCTGCTACTACAACTCCTGCGGTTGGCCTAGTCTGCCAACTTGTCAGCATGGGAAGACAAAGACAAGCCTTTGTTCAAGCCTCTTTAATTTGAGGAGAGAAGAAAAGAGGCGGGGAAATTTGGAGAGCCTCCAACGAAACAGTGCAGGCAATGCAGGTTGATGTTTTGTCAAGATAGAGGGCATTTCTAATAAAAGGCCGCCTTGTGTCGGAGGGTAATTCATCACAAAAAAAAGGAAAATAAGAGGAAAGGGAAAAACCTGCGATAAAGTCACGTAGGGGCTCCATTACCAAGATGAACAGTGCTGCAGTGAGAAACAAAAAAAAAGAAACAGTGTCATGTGTCACTCTGTCTCATTAGACATCAGTGGATGGGCAACTCATCATGGATATCATCATGGGTTTGCATTCCCAAAGGTACCATCAAAAATCGAAAGATCCCGTGAACAACAGGCCTGGTGTCTGCTGTGGCTCCGGTGGTAATTGGGCAGCCATCTTGTCAGCGTCAGACAGGGGCTGAACATGCAGTGAGAGAGCTTGGCAGCAGAAGCTTTCTGGCTGGCCAAGTCGTTTGCACGAAAGAGGAATGTGCTCTACTTCTCAATCTATAGCCATTCAACTGGTAATTTACTCCGCACGTATGCAGAATATAAGGGCTGATATTATGCATACTGCACACAAGCCATTTTTGTACTGCTACTGATCTAATATAGTGTGGAGGATCTCTCTGATAATGACAGCACTGAGAAGTCCATGCCGCCTAAAACCAGTGGAATTTAATGGAACTCTGTTTTATTGGTAAAGTGCTTCTGTAATACAGTTGTCGCAAAAAAAATAATCTAATAGAGACAACTTAGATTTGCAAATAAACAAGGCCAGAGGCAGTGAGGTAGTGCCAGAAAACCGCCAGACATAAACCTTGGACTGGATCCTCCAGTTCATGGGTAAAAAATGAATAGGACCATTGTTCTATATATCACGCACAAGAAGTCTTACTGCAATATTAGCAGCTTAGGAGATGAACTTGCTTACAGTGGTTATAGCGGTACGGCAGAGAAGAGAGGGCAGAGGGAGAAGGCTTAATGTGGTTTTGTGGTAGCACTACTCAATTAGGATAGCAGTGGGGGCCTTGACTATGCACAAAAGGCATGGGAAGCATTGGCAACATAATTTGTAAAGAAAACAGGCACGAGTAATACGGGTAATTAGAGGAATTAACAAAACATGATACAGAAGTCATAAACTATTGTGTCAGAGAGCTCTGCTTCTGCTGTAACAGCCACAGGCAGGTGAGCTAAGATTTAGATGGGAGAAAAAAAAGTGAAAGGGGGAGGGAGGGAGGGAGGGAGGGGGAGGAAAAGAGGAGGGGGCAGGGGAGGGGTGCATGCCAACCTCCTGCCAGCTCCAATTACCAGTGTGAGTGGAGCGTGGCAGCTAGGGCGATGGGTCTAATCAGAGCCCTGCTGAAAGAGACCCGTCCCTGTCCTCCTGTCCCACTGGGAGGCTGCCGGAGCTCAATCCCACGCTAACGTCAGCCAGCGTTTTTCCTCACCCCAAACACACTCATCTCAATGGGGGCAAACACTCCAGACACCCCAGTTCCTTCACGACGGGGAGCCCTGACAGTGGCACACGATGCAATACTTCTGCATAGAAACTAGCCCGCCTCATTTCCATTTTAGTATGTCCTGCTATCCCCTTCTTATACTCTGGAGTGCAGTAAGTGTTAAACGACATGTGCTGGCTGTGAATGTTTAACTAAGGGCTCGGCCAGAGAAAGGCCCTTTCGCAGAAAACATACAGTCATAAAACATACAAGGGACGCCTCTGTCTAGGAATATTCATGAGAAAACATGACTACAATATGAGCTGAAGTTGTGCACATGCTTGCAAGTTGCCTGCTGGACCTTGCTTTGGTTTGTATCAATAGTTGATTTAATTCAGCGTCAACGTGTGCGATTAAAAATGAAGGAGATGGAACGAGCCTTTCTTAGGTTCTTTGGCTTCTAAATCTGAACTGAACCCATTCCCGGGAAGAAATAAAAGGCCTTATGATCTCCACGTGTGCCTGTTGCCGAGTGATGGATGACAACAATTAAAGGTGATGTCTCCTTTGATAGTGTGAACCAAGGGACCCCAGTGGCAGCAACACAGCCACTTGCCTCATGAAATATTACTGCACTAAAATCTACCCTTTTACCCATACATCAGTGCACTTTACGGCTAAAAAAGGATGTTTATGCGCCTCTGCAGAATAGGCCGGCCTTTTTGCCATTTCATTTGACTAGATGAGTTGTGAGGATGTGTAGCATTTGGCTGTTATCTGATGACTAAATGTTTTGAGAGTGAAATTAATTCAGTTATATTTGTATCAGCAGTGCATAAATTACTGTTTACTGTTTGTCTCAGTGTTTCCGCATATGTGTAGCAGTTGACACAAATACTCTTCACATTCTACACACAACTTCTTACTGTGTTTTATTTACGTAGCTTTCTGCCAGTCCAACTTGCATGAGTGAAATGTCATATAGTGCATGGGAGTTGTCTTCTGTTCTGACTGGTCTGGATTCAACCCGGCACTGAAAAGCAGACGAGTCGTCTACAGAAACAAAGCAAATGGCCCGGGGCTGTTTCTAGCCAAGAACATCGTCGAGACAGACATTTGCATCTGCCTCAGACACGGAAGTGTGTGAGAGGTGTCAATGGCAGCAGGAGGTGCACTCACAACACAAGTTGAATTGAAAAAGCCCTATGAATAGTTAGATGGGAGACGGTGCGTAAACAAGTGAGTGAGCTCTTTTGGATGAGGTTTGTTTAACTGATAAGGATTTATGAGGAACACAAGGGGGTTGGGCATGTTATCCTCTGCTGCACAGTGGATATGGGATGACAATCAGAGGATAACAGAGTTCCCGTTTATGTTGCTGAACTTTTAATGATACATCATTACAGCTGTTGCATTAGTAAAGATTTTCTGTGGTTCAGTCAGCCTTTTGCCTTACGTCTGTCTGAGGTATGGCAGTACATGCAGTTGTTTCTTTCTGGAACCCTGTGACATTCAGGCAGCAACTAATAGGTCCCTGAGAAAGGTAGACAAGACTCACTACTAGTCTGACTCGTATTAGTTTAACTGCCTTGGTGTTTTTGAGCGCAAAACATTAGAGGGCAAGGAACTCTCTCACATGTCCTGCAACGAAGAGCATGTGAGTGGGACCCTCCTGCTCTTCATAGAAATAATAGTTGGCAGAGCTCCCACTGCAGAGGTCTCCTCAGCAGGGATGACACGGTACACCCCGGCATCAAAGACACCGCAAGGAGGCCATTGATGTAATACTGTTGTAATGAGATGAAAATGGTGAGAATATCATTGGCAAGAGGCTGGGGGATATGAGAAGTAAAGAAAACAAGATGCTAAAAAGTGAGGAAATTCACAGATGAGCCTGATTTGGTGTGAACAGTGAAGAGGCTGGCGACTGCACAACGCAGTTTCACCGTTTTGGAGAGCAGGCTGATAAGCCTATTTACTACAGTTACAAACACGCAACAGTAAAATTAATGCAAATGTACAAAGGCATTGAAACACATCTGACAATCTTGCCTGTTGGCTCTGGCACGCTATCTGTTGGCCCAGGTGTTATGACAGTTGCTATGGAGATAGTAGTGTATAAAACAAACAGTGTTGAGGGCATATGAATAGCACGCACAGACACACCTGCACGCAACCGACCATCACAAAAACACACAGAGCCATAACAAAAACATACATGCATAAGCTGTTAATACCCCTCAATGCTACATGCTATTGGTTGTATCATTGCACTCTTATTCGGCTGTTTATCCAAGCGTACTTGGAGGAAAAAGGCTGTAATGCATGCCATGACCTTTGAAATAATACACTTTTTTGTCTGGCTGAGCAGAACATTTGGCCTTACTTCCTCGCCTACAGGCAGATAATCAATAACAGTCATCTAATCCCCCCACCCACCCCCCACCCAACCCCTTCCTTCCTTCCCTCTCTCTCGTTTTAACACCTCCTTCTCCCCACCTTCCTATTTATCTCTACCTCTCTCTTTCGCCTATCTGCTATCCTACTTCCACTGTCGTCAGTATGATCTACGGCCCTGCCAGATGCCCTGCGGCTGTTATTTATGCCGCGGCACACCGGTTAGTACATAACCGTGGCCCCCGACCCATTACAGCAACCCAAGGGTGGTCCTCTGAATTCACATGGTTATGCTGACCGAGTCACCTTGTGGGACAAGTGCTGCTGCACAGAATCACATCCTCCATTAACTACGCTATACGAGTAGCGCAGCTGTAGGCTTTCATTTTAAGATTACAGCTCTTACTTCTTGCCTTGTGGTCCTACTAACAGGAGTTTGATTGAAGACCCTTGAGATTATGGTATTATGGAGTCCACGGTTTGTGGTTTACTACACATTTTAATGTACCTGCCTCTAAGATGGAAAAACCTCAGGGCTCATGGTAAATTTCTGCGGTAATACGATGTAGCTAATAAGACAGGCTATTCCTCCAGGTGTCTTGGAAAAAGAACAAGGACAAGACCAAGAATCAGGAAGCGTGACGGTTAATGAAATCGGTCTACAAAAGGAAGCAGAGCGGTGGTTTGCAAATAAATGAATTAATTGATCCTCTCCACAACTCAAATTAATCATCGGCAGAGCTTTATTGTGACACGTTTAGTGTAATTACGGCAGATAGGGATGGCTTTTATGAGTCCTGAGAAAGGCAGTGGATATAGTGGAATGTGGCAGGTTCGGTTAATTAAATCCTCACTGACTGGGCTCCCGTGACAGCCTTTACTTATTCTCTCAGCCAGAGATAATGAATAATACACAGAGTCTCTGAGTCAATGTCGCAAGCCTCAACTTTGATTATGTATGGGTTTTCAGAAGAGATGAGTGTTCAAAACAGCACATCGTGGCACAACGTGTTAACTGTGCATTTCGAGTGAAGCAAGATGCAATAATTTGATCAACACAATGCTGGACAACGGTAGCCCAGAGGCAAGAGAAGCATGGCTACGATGGGAAGGTCGCCGGGTCAAATACAAGACAGACTGGGAAAATCTAGGTGGATTAGGTGAATAAGAAACACACTTCCCTTAAGAACTACTGTACAGATGCCTTGAGCGAGGCACCGAATCCCCACTAACTCCAGTAGAGCTGCTTGGTGGCCGACAGTAGAAGACGGTGGTTGTACTGGGGCAGCTTGCAAGTATGAATGTGTGTAAAGATGTGATCACACCTACACTTCCTCACAGCTACAAGCAGAAACAAATCCGATTCCAGGCTCTGTAACTTTAGCTAAACACGATTGACTTGTCTGCGCTCTTTGCCACAATTTACCTTCTGTGATATTCATACCAGTTAAGAACACATGAAGAAATAGCTGAATATGAGCATCAGTCCAGACTGCAGTTTGCCCTAGTTTCATTTTGTCATGCTAAGAAGCTGCTGGCTATCAGATGTCAATATCCATCTCCTTATACCCATAAAACCACACATTTCGGGGTCGTTTCCTGTATTTGGTTCTACTATCTAACAATCTGTGTCACAATTTGCTTGGAAGAGGACTTGAGCACCAGTTATTTGGTGCGCACTAAACAAATTAAAAGACTAAACGATCCAGTATTTGAATAAACCGCTCCAAACATACTTGGTGTGAACGTGCCCCAACAGTGTGAGTGTGGGGCAGGGCAGATACTGAGCATGCTCGCTCAGTCAACCTTCCCTGGATAAATAGAGGTTGAATAAATTGATGCAGATATAACGCACCCTGAATCCACCAGACCTTTGACAGCTGGAAGTTGACAGATCCACTGCAACCTCTAGGAACACTTGGCCACTTATTTGCAGCTTAGAGAAAATGGGACTATGCCTCTTAAACATGAGGAAAATGTCAAGCTTGAGGCCAAGCTATAGGGTTGATATTAAGAGAAGCTATCCTCCTCTCCCTCCAACGGCCCAGTGGGTAAGCCAGCAGGGCTTGCTGTGTAAATGTGTGTGGAAGGGGGTCAGGGTGAAAGGACTCCCATTAGCCAGCTCATTGAATGTGGGTATTAGAGCCCCCCTGACATGTTGCGGGCCCATCCATCCATAGCTAGTCATGGCCAGGGGAGCCGTTGACTCATTGGCCTGCAAAGCCATGAGGGGGACCTTGCTCTTCACCTGTGGCGGTTCAGGCCCAGGGCGTCATTATTAACAAACTGAAGGAAGAAACATGTTGGGTGTTCTTTTCTTACTGCGTCTCCATTGTTAGTTTTTTTGTATTTGGTATTTTAATCAATCAATCAGGCAGACAGACAGAATTTTATCACAGGAGGAAATCCAACTGTCACAGCAGCAAAAGACGTGGGACATAATAAACAACATGACACAATAAACAGTAATCACAATGAATCCTCTGCCCCCACCACCCACCCACATATCCAAGGCAACATTTGCCAATGTAAGCAATAGAAAATCTATGTCCTCCCCCGATATTCAGTGTATATAGTAGAACAAGACAGAGAAAAGATATTGCAGAAAGCCATGTCCGCATAAGCCCCATACACAGTAATATAATATATTTCAGGAAAGCATATACATATAATGTTTAATCTGTGTTTCTGAGATAAGTTATTTATCATATTGTGAGTTCTGTGCATTTTTAAAGGGCAAATATAAATGCTGCTTAAATTCAGTGTTAAGTGGATTCCAGAATCATTAAAGTCCATTCAAGTCAGTTTTTAGCCATCTCTGATTTAGAACTGACATTCTTACAGTTTCCCTGTGCCATGGGGGAGGATTAAATGTAAAAGACCTACTCTTTATAGATAACAAGTACTGAATTAGACTGACACAGGATTGTACCAAGATTGGGGAACAGGTTGAACCTTGGATGAGTACAAATCATTTGCAACTAGAGTCAGAGGAATGGCATGAAGCAATGAACAAATTGATTTGATGCAAAATTACTCTGTAGCTGCTTGCCGGGCTCAGAGCACTGAGGTGCGAGTGAGCATTTGGGTTGCATTTAACCTCTCAAATATCACATTCAGGAGCACATTTGTGAGTGACAGTTCAAGACATGTTTTCTTATTTCCACCACCTTCTGTGTTTACATTCAGTAAGACTGCTGATATTTCTGACAGCATAATAGATATTGGATCTTCACATGGAGTCGTCTGAGAGCCTCTCTCTCTCCCTGCTTGCCTCTTTTCTCTGCTTTAGTGTGAAGTATGATACGACTCCAATGAGAGAACAGTCTTTTTGTGAAAGCATTCTGAGCTCGAACAATCAGGAGCAAATGTCTACGGATCAACAGATGTGGGGAATACCCAAAAATGAAGCAAGCTGAAGCCAAAAAAGGGAAATAGTGCCCTGGTACTTCTCTTGACACACTTCATAGCCTTAACGGAGGAAGCGGTGTGTCGATCAGAATGCATGCACAGTGACATGCTATTGATAATCACATCCGTCACGCTCTCATGAGCAACACAATGCTTGTGCAGTCAGTCTTCAGTAAAATCTCTAATTAAATTGAATTGAACTGCAGTTGTGTGTGACAGATATTTAATCTGGACACATCAATTCACAGATAGCCCTGTCAGTGTTCTTTGACGATGCACAGATATTAACTGATGTGCATGTCGTGTCACGTCTCCAATATCATCTGAAGCCCGAAGATAATATCCGGATGGGGGTGTTCAATACCTCCTGACAAGCAGCAGTGGCAATACTACATAACTCTATGACAACCACCAGCTACAAATTTTGTCAACCATTTTATTATACTATAAAGCTATGAAGTACGTGGGTGTATAGAGAAGAAAAAAAAAAATCCAGGATTTCCAGGATCCAGGATCCAGGTTTTTTTTCTCCTAAAATCTGGAGATAACATCAGGTATGTATTTGCCTGTATATGGTGCTAATGAGAAGTATTCCATCTACATTCATTTTGGTCATTTCTTGCTCCCAAATCTTATGCTTGGAGAAGGAGCTAATGTGTTCATTCAGAGAAAACTTAAAGCTCTGACGCCTTAAAACACTCTTTGAAAACCGCTGGCCCACATAAAATGAGATGAAAATATCCCAGTATTAGGCTTTCCTAAACAGCTTTCAGGATGTTAAATTTTGCAAAATTGGTTGGGGTTAAGGGATGAATTAGAGAAATGTAAATCTGCTCTTGAGTCATTAGGACAGGCTGCAGATGTGTTTTGAGGTTTTAATGCCAAATTAAATGCTTTCAATAATTCAAAAAGTGGTGGGAGGCAGCCAAAAACTGCTATGATCAAGTGACTTTGAAAGCACTGGTCTAATACACCACCTGTGATAAAAAAAAAAAAAAAAGACAGTCATAAACTCTGCCTTATGGTTGAAATTCCAAACTCTCAAACAATTGAATGTCTGTTTCTGTCTCTGTTGGTTTGCCTCATTTCCATCAGCCACTTCTATGTTGTTTTTGCTCATTGACCTCTCTCTCTATCCCCCGCGGCCACAGACATGATCAGCATCGACGGCGGAGACATACCAGACATCGCAGTCTTTACAGATACAACTTGCCAGGGGCATGGAGCAACTAATGGACAAGTACAGGTGATAAAAAGCAAAGTTGCCCCAAAGCAAGACTGAATCTATGTAGATGCCTCGACTATAACATGAAAACTTTAGTCCAATGATGCAAACAATTCTCAGGGAAAAGATACGGGTCATTCAACCAGGGTTGGAGTCAATTCTCTAAATCATTTCACTTAAGAAAGAAGATATGAACCTTGTGGAGAAATAAGCTTTTCAATTTTGTAATTCCACTTTCTGAATTGTTTGGTTTTTGTGCTAATCTTCCTAGACACACAGGGAGATTAGAGCACAGGCTTCAGTGTCTTGCTCATGAACACTTCAACAGAGTGGCTGCCTGTAGTTACGAGGGCTTGAACCCGGGCCTTTGAGTTGAAGGACAGTCTCCCAAATCGCCCGTTGACCCCAACCCTGAGCGCCACATCAGGGGAATCATAAGAGTTACTGGGAGTACAACGCAGGTACTTTAACCCTGACCAAACCTAAAAGGCCACCTCTCCTCCTTGTAATGCCCAAGTCCTTGGAAGTAAGAAGGGGAAGGATGCAGATTGGGTGGCCAGGAGAGTGATTCCGCCCTGCCATATTGTGTGAGTCCTTGGGAGAAGCGTGCGTAGACAGATGCAGTTTGTATCTGTCAGCCTGGTTATGATCTACGACGCCGGGCCTCCAGCCAGCAGATGGTGGGAGAAATTAAATCTGTGACACAGGCAGTCACAATGGAGCTCAGAAATACAGTAGGGGGCTACATCTGTGGATTGGTGTGTGTGTGTGTGTGTGTGTGTATATGTGTGCGTGTGTGTGCATGTTTGTGCTTCTGTATTCCTGCAGCATATTGTGCCAAATAGCACCCCTACATAAAAGGGGCCACACATCCTCCACCAAACGGCAGACTCAAACCTTCACACTTCCAATTATTTTCTTCAACCAATTTTAAAACGTGGTGTACTGACCACTCACCTTGTTCACACCTCGAGGAAACAGCTATTAAAATGGCAGTACCAGCATTATGGAAACCCACCAGCAAGCAAAAAGAGAATCAAAGAGAATGAAAAAGTAACGTGGGGGGAAAGCAGTTACACAACAGACCCTATTTTGGTCATTGTGGATGATTTGAATAGCGCAAAGGAAAGGAGAGGATTAAGTTGTCGGAGGAGCAGGGCTCGGTATTAAATCATTCCGATATAGCTTCTGTATGTATTTATCTTGCCTGGGAAGAGGCGCAATGAGATTTCTATGCTGTTTATCCAGTCAGGTTTGTTGTCCGCACTTGCCTGGCTCCTGAGATATTTATTACTGGCATTGTGTCGCAGTCATTTTCTGCCTCTGCACCAGGGACTATAATGCATGCCAAGCAAATAAAGGCCTTTCCTAACCGGTGAGGCCGTAATTTGTTTACTGCCACCAAACACAGGACCACTGAATACAGTCAACACACTAAATCCAGGACACTGCATTGAATTCCACTTAAGCATTTTTGAAACTGCATACAATGCCAGTGAATTTTCAACATTGTGCTGTATCATTATTGCCTCTTTCCCCATCTTAAAATCAGGGAGGCATAAAATGGACTCATAGGGCAGAACTCTATTAATATTATAGGAAGCTGTACCACTCCAAAGTTTGATGTATGACATGTTTTCATCGCGCGAGAGACTGTTTTTTTCTCTGCCAGAGAAGCTTTGATTCCTTGCATATTTCTCAGCTGACCTTTCCAGAAATTACATTTTTTCTACATCAGATGTTTGAAACGAGCTGCCTAGCAACTTCAAAAAAGGTGTGCCGCTGGTCTGAATGTGAACCGTCCTAAATCACACTCTGACAGTGGAGGATTCCGGTAATGATGGGCCTTTTGATCTGCTACCATTAGATTACATTCCTCCTGTCTAGAGACAGGTCCGCTGTCTCCCAAAGGACAAGAGAATGTTCCACAACGCAGCAGAAAAGTCACAGAATATATCTCAAAATTGGCTTGTATTTGAGAGCTTTTCTCAAGTCATAGGGACCTTTGCAGATGTCAGTTTGACATTTCATGTTTGTTTAATACATTTTTAGCCATTTAGCAGACAGAGCAACTTATGACGAGTGAGCAGGTAGAGGTTAAAGGTACAACAAGTACAATTTTTACTGTCCCATAACAAAAATGACCATAATATATCTGCAGGGGTTTGATAGAGTTGTTGATCAATATAAAGGGCTCAACAATTACTTTGCCAGGTGCTCAGATTTCTGGCTTTCAACACTCACTTTCCAGCTTGTGCTCTTCTTTTTGGAGAGTGCTACAGGAGAACATGCAGAGTCGGAAGCCATTTCATTCTCAAGCCAAAAAAGCAAATGACAAAGCAGCATTATTATTAGGCTACAGGATTTTGCATCATGATATATTGCCTCTTCACTAGACATTTCTGTTGGATCTCTGCTCTAATTAGTTAGCTTACTTCTTATTATTGTGACCATGAATATTTATATCCAATACGGGCCAGTGTAAGCTGTGCCAGAGACCTGTCAATGCTGCAGTTTCTTGGTCGCCAATGGAGGTAAGTAAATAGAAGTCATGAACTTTTAAGTGTCTTGCTCATGGACACTTCAACAAGATATGGCTGTTGGCTATGGAGAAAACCTATGAACTTTACGGTCACTCTATCCATTGCAACACACAGCCTCATCAATTTCATCATCACCATTAGTGTCAAAACATGAATTAGACACCATTTTAGCTATTTCTTGATTTGAGTCATTGCATTTTACATTTTACATGCTCATGAAATGTAAATGCAATGAAAATATAAAATATTACCTTGCCATGGAGAAGTGGCAGTACACTACATTTAAGACTGATGTTGTGAACTGAGATGTCTTTTCCAGCCGGCAGTAGTTTATTTCATACATCACACAGACAAGCACCATTTACCTGGACATTTACTGAGGCAGTTCAATTCAAGAGGGCCGCTCAAGGTCAGAACAACGGCATCGTTACCCAAGTAATGAGTCATTGTTCCCTCTGGTCATCTATCCATACTATCCTAAATGCCATACCAGCATGCCACTACCACCACACCACACTGACCACAATATTAAACAGAGAGAGAGAGAGAGGGAGAGAGAGAGAGAGAGAGAGAGAAAGAGAGAGAGAGAGAGAGAGAGAGAGAGAGAGAGAGAGTGATATATACAGAGTCAAAGAAAATAATATAGACAAAGAGAGAGAAATAGAAAGCAAAAGATGATGGGAGACAGACAGAAAGAGCAAGAGATTAAAAAAAAACCCTGAAAGGGAGAAAGAGAGAGAGCGAAAGAAGAGAGACAGCAACAGTGTTTCTCAACCTCCCCCTCCCTCCTGGTCTCAGCCTCGGCTGCATCATTATTTATCCATACAGGTCAGAACTGCAGACTGTGTCAATACAAGACCTCAGTCAGCATGCTAAAGCTCTCTCTCTCTCTCTCTCTCTCTCTCTCTCCAACTATATAAACAAACACCTATATATTTCATATGTTAACAACTATCTAAAATGCATATCAGGACAGAACAACATTATTATTCAAAATTTTGCACATTTTTGGCATTTTTTTTAAAACTGTTAAACTTTTCAAGACCTCCAGAAATGATCTAATTAATTTTCCATACAGTACATACACAGACATAGCCTTGCAAGAAAGCAAGTTAATCACACTTCCTCGCAATGTGATCAACTCAAGAGACTTGTCTAGCTTGCGAGGCTAATGAATACACACACACACACACACACGCACGCACACACACACACACACACACACACACACAATCTAGGCATTCCTAAGAGATTGTTCACCTTTGGAAGAACACTTTCAGATCAGTTTGGGCAGTCATGGATAACCACTACCCCCTTGCTTCTGTTTTGACACTGCAGTCTAAAAATCAGACTTATCTCATAACAGGAGCTATGCTACTGTGCATACTAACGATGTCATCCTTTTTCTGTGTCCAGGACTGTACTTTTCAAAAAGTAGTTTTGCCTGTAGGCCATTACTCATAACAACAGTCTGAAAAAAAAGATGAGTTGTGACTATGGATCCTTGGATTAGCTCAGAGGTTGGCTTGTGTTATGGGATTTATGATAGTGTGACAACCATAAAAGAACACAACTCTATGCTTGTTTGCCTCTCACTCTCTGTCTCTGTTTCTCTCTTTCTGTCTCTCAAACACACACACACACACACTTAATGGGGAGCTGTTGAGCTGACTTTGGGCCTGTGTCTAAGTCTTGGCGGTGTGACCTTTCAGGCGGGGGCGTGAGAACCGCCATGAACAAAGAGCGGGGCTGTTACGGCGTGACAGAATTACAGAGTGACTCAAGACTCATGACTGCGAAAGTGCTAAAGCCCAACTCAGCTGGTGTGAAAACATGCCTTTGCAGCTCCCCGCAGGTGAGCGTCTGGCTAAACTCTGGAGTCTGATCAGCCGTGCAGAAGGCAGAAGAAGAGAAAAAGAAGGATGGTTGGGGTATGACCATCACCTTTCGATCTCTACGGTCAATAACAGGAACAAGGCCCTCTATGGAAGGAACTCTGTGTAAAGGTCCTGCATTATGTACAAATCACTCTTGTCCGAAATGTCAACTTTTCAGTAACTAAGAAAAATTGCCTTGTTTTCAGCTTGACCATCATGCATTTTGGAGTTTATCCAGTGGGTTTTGAAAGGGTTTCATAAGCCCAAGGGCTGTAGACTTTTGAGGTTTTTCACCCGACAACAACGATATGCATTTCCGTATAAGCTGAATTTCCCAAACAGAGATGAATAACATTCAACCGTTTCATTAGTTGACAACCTCCACAATTAAGTCATCAGTCCAGTCAGTCTAACCATGCCAACTCAAAAACTAAAGTGCACAAAATACTCAGAAAGCAGCATATTAAAACAACATTTGTGTTATTATGCGGAAATAAATCGAAAGGCACCTGATGCTTCATAAGCCAGGTTTTTCAGTAGTGACACAACATCAACATGGACACACTGATGTGTCAAAATCAGAAAAAAGTCATCCAGTTACCAGTTACGTATAATATAAATACACTACAGTCTTCCACAGTAACAGTCACTTTGATTAATGTTTCAATGATGTAATTTCCTACAAAAAATATCCTTTGGCATTCAAAGTTGTCAATTATCATCACAAGGCTCTTAAAGTATACTTTGAGCACATTGAAAGCATGTGTTAAAGCTCTACCGGTATGACTGTTATAATCCATATTTTGCAGGATTGGCATACGGAAATAAAGACCCAGTATATGAAATAATCATAATTAATGCTCGACCTTCCTTTGCTCTGCTAAAACCTATAATCCAGATCGACTTAGCCGAATAATAATTTCACCATTCTCACTGCCTCTTTGACGGAGGGGTACTCTGAGTACTTCTCAGTGTATTATGACCACTTCATGTGGATGTAAAGTCACATGTACTTTAAATCACAGAAGAGTGCAAGGCTTGTCTCTGGAAGCACAAAAGCAGGGCGTTGTTACTTATGGAGTCACTTTTTTAAACTTTTACTTGCTTGGGAAAGTTGACTGAGCATGCATGCTGTTTTCCAGCAATCCCCTGCTTCACACTCGCACTGTTACACACATTCACACCTGGAGGCTGGCACAGGACAGTGAGCAGCTACTACTGGAGTAACTGGGGCGTTCAGCGCTTTGCTCAAGGGCACCGCAACAGAATTCGTTACAGGAGTTCAGTTTGTTTCTTATTCCCTTTCCCTACCCAGGTTTCTGTCAGCTGGTCGAAGATTCGAAACAGCAACCTTCTGGTGCGACGCCCGCTTCTCTAACCTTCGGGCTACCACAGGCCCATTAAGGAGGATGATCATTAGTCTCCTTCTGTTTGGTGCTGCCCGAGTGTTTTCTTGTGCTGCGCTGTTGATATGGACTTGATGTATCGCTAGGCTACAAACAATAGTCTAAAAATAGAGTTCAGCTGACGACATTGCTCTGTGAGGGAGTGAGTGTGTGTTTGCACGCATGAGACTGAGTGTGTTTGTGTGAAGGGGTATGTACTGTATGTCTGTGTGCATGCGTGTGTATGTATGTGTGTGTGTGTGTGTGTGTGTGTGTGGATATATGTGTGTGTGTGTGTGCGCGTGCATTTGTGTGAGTGGATGTGGATATGTGCGCACACGCGTGTGTGTGTGTGTGAGAGAGAGAGAGAGAGAGAGAGAGAGAGAGAGAGAGAGAGAGAGAGAGAGAGAGAGAGAGAGAGAGAGAGAGAGAGAGAGAGAGAGAGAGCGAGTGAACATGCTCTAAGATGTCCAGTTCTGGACTAGCAGATCCAAGGGACAGTCAGAGCTCTTTTGATTAAGTATGCTGTATGGTTCTATGTACAGTTAGGTTCTGTTCCTCACCAGTAAACTCCTTCACAGCTTCTGTGCTTACATAAATGCCTGTGAGTCTTCCTCAGATACCACAAAAAAACTGACAGACTAATTGCAAGGTTCTTCTACTTTTTTACAAACACCATACCTTGTTTTCCAGACCCCAATTTCTTGACTGCATTTGAAGATTTTTGTCGGTTTGCAATTTCAAGAATGCTGATAGCGGCGGGGCAATACGACTGTCAACTAGGCTACATTCTACATCCTACAACTAAAGAATACTATTCCCAGCAACAAATATCTGAAACCTGAAATTGAAGTGGCTTTGAAACTATATAAAATGTGTAGTAATACGTGCACTGGAACTTGGATTAAAGCGTCCATCAAATGGCATATGCACAGTATGTCTGTGCGTCTTGTGTTGTCTGTGTGTGTGTGTGTGTGTGTGTGTCTCTAGATCTTGCAGCTTCCTGATGGGGCGGAGCTGGAGAGCCATCAGTGTAACTGGGAGCACCTGGCCAGTGTTCCCAGTGAGACCTGCTCCATCCCAGAGGCGGCGGAGTCTCTCTCCTCCATTGCATGTTCTGTTCTTATATCGGCGTCCTTTTTGTTTGCTATATTACTACTTTTATTTAATTTACTTGCTCTGACTCTGGGGTAAGGAACTACAACAATGAGCACAGGATCACAGACTGAAGACTCGGCTTAATACGCAGCACATGTCTGCTAGTGAGAGCAGCTGCTCACTGTTGAGTAAGACGGTTGTCCGTTTTTATTCCACTGACTGAGGGAATCCGAACTCGGAGTCCTATTTTGCCTCGACACTAATACTGTGATTAATCTCATCTCATTCACGTGTGCCTCATGTCATGTTAGCACTGTTTGTTTGTGCAGAATACAGAATTCCTCACGATACTGTGTGTGTGTGTGTGTGTGTGTTGGCGGGGGTGGGGGTGGGGGGGCACTTCTGTGCGCAAGAGAAAAGTCCCTTCGGCAAGATTACGCAAGCCCAGCCGATGATATCATCAAATCAATGTGAACAGAGAAAAAAGGAAGGGTGGGTGTAAGAAAGATGGGATTCAAAAGGGGGGTGGAAAGGCTGTATTTGAATGAAAGGGGATCCGCTTTAATGCCAGCGTAATGGCTATGGACGGTCCTAATCCTCCCGCTGGCTAGCTCTGAATCTTTTTTTTTTCTTCTTCTTTTTTTATGTTTCTAATGAAATCAACTCCTACGGTGACTAGAGCCCACATGACAAAATTACAATCAATTAAAGGAGGGATTCGCAGCTCACAGCTCAGTGATATGGAACGCTGGGCAGAGAGGCACAGAACCTCTGTCCACTTTAATTATATACATTAGCTCTGTGGACAGGAGGCAGAGCGAGGTCAGTGGAGGTCCAACCAGCCTGCGGGCATGGAGGTTAGACCTATATGTCTCAAAATTGTCTACATGTCCATGTGAAAGAATTCTCTAAAAATTCTCTAGATGGGTAGGCAATCCCCAATCTTCAAAAGTGTCTTTAAGTCTTTCCCACACTTAAAACACATATTTCAGCCATCAGTCATTATCCACATTGATGCTTTTAATTAAAGTGTATTTTTATTTGTTATGGTGTACTGTATACTGAACGATAAACCTCAAATTAACTGTGAAATCTGAAAGACTATAGTGCACATGTGAAACAGTGATGCATATGGTGCATGCTATTGGTTGTGGTAGTGGGAAATGAGTGTATGTAAAAGGTCACAACAGCCATTAAATGGCAAATACCTACTGAAAGATATACAGGGTTCCAGGTCCTAGATTTGTTGAATTGCTGTACTGTTTGCTTTGCTAATTCAAAAACATATTCTTTGCATTTTTTTCCACCATGTGGAGTTTACATAAAGATATAGCTGCTCCTCCATGACATTGCCAATACCAGGATTCCTCTGAGTTTGCAAATGTGTATGTATGAATTATTAAGGCAAACACTCATATTTGCTTTCGGATATATTGGAAAAGAAGCTTCAAGAGCAACAGCAGCAGAGAATGGAGGAGGGGTTTAAGAAAGAGAGAGTCTGAAAGAAAGAGAAAACAGAGACTGAGAAGGGGGGGGGGGGGGGCAGAGAGACCAAGCGAAAAAAAGAGACTTATCTTACCTTCAAGCACTGTAAGTTTGGCACTGGTGTTGATCTCGCCAGCACTGTTGGTGGCTGTGCACTCGTAAATGGCCTCGTCCCTGTGTGTGCGCAGTGGCTGGATACGCAGCACCGAGCCCGAGCCGTCATCAAACTCAATCACCTAGGAGAACCGGAGAAAAGCAGAGGGCAGGGACATGATTTTCTTTTTCTTTTTTTCTTTTTTCAGGATTTCAAGTTGTTGCGACATACAACACCACATTTGTACTGGGAGATTACTGTTTTCCTGCTTTTTGTATTCCTGATCACATCCCAGAGAGAACACATTGTGAATGTTTGCCAATTGTTGCAGCTTTACCACTTTCTCTTTTTGTTTATATTAATTTATTATTTTTTTTTATATATTAATTAATTTAATTATTTTTATTAGGGACCAGCATGACAATGGACAGATGTAGTTACATATGTTTCGTCTTTCTTTTTTTTTTTTCCTTCCCTCTCCTCACATCAGGTTTCCCACCCATAACCCAAACTACATGTATAAAAAAATTCAAATTAAAGTAACTACAAGCATAACAATATGGTGACATATACATTGAGTTTCAATAGAACTGTTAGATAAAAATAAATACGCTCAATTACACAAAATTGAATGGAGTTGGGTATGCGGGAGGAGAGAAACCAAAACAAAAACAAAGAAATAAAAATAAAATAAAACAAGAACAAAAATTACAATAATAAGACAAAGTTCTGGATTGCATACTGCTTGATTGCATCATGATTCTGTGCTCACGCCATGAGACCAGACCATAATCCTCACAACACAAAGGTGGCCATTTTTATAAGCAGCTTTACCACTTTCTCCAGGCTTTTATATCCTGCTTCACAACCAGATTTTTCAGAAGCAGGACATGGCTCGGTTTTTCAGTCTAACTAATAATAGCTAATGATATAATTTAGCCAAATTTAGCTGAAGTGTGGCCGTCATGTTTCGGATTACTGTTTTTTAAATGTATCCAAAAAAGCACTCCAATTTACACTGGAACCATAACAGGGACCAAATCAAGGATGGATGTGGAATGAAAACTAAAATTACCCCCAGGCACCACTGCTGCATTATGTTACAGAGGAAACACTGGTTCGATATAGTGTGAGATCACACCTAAGGCGCTCCCCTCTGTTCATATAGGTTCAAAGAGGAAAGAGGGAGTAGAGCTGAAAAGATAGTAAACATCAAGGGGCTGTATGGCCAGAAATGGTGAAGCTGAGTAGGAGAAGGGGAAGGATGAGGGCGCGACAAGACTGAAGGAGATGAAGCAGACTATATAAATCAAGATGGAAGGAGATTAAAGAGGAGGGAGGCCTGTCTGGTCTCGCTCGGATAAAAGAAGAGTTGGCACGCTGCTCAATAACAGGGCAATTGATTGTGTGTGCTCTGTGTGTGTGTGTGTATGTGTGTGTGAGTGTGTGTGTGTGAGTGTGTGTGTATGTGTGTGTGTGTTTCTGAGAGAGTCTGGAAGTCACACCCACCTCAAAGCGCTGGGAGCTGACTTTCTTGCCCTTCTTCATCCAGGTGATTCTGGGTTTGGGCTCTCCTGCGGCCTGGCACACAAACGATGCAACCCCTCCCGAGATGCCCGTCTGGTCCTCAGGGGATTTGACGAAACTTGGCAAGCCTGAGAAAGAGGGAGGAAAGGGACAGAGGGAGATGGGGGGTGATAAAGAGGGGGGAGGGATGGGAGTCAGGGAGAGAGAAAAGGAAGCCAGGAATAAGGAGAGCGAGGAAAGAGCAAGAGAAGGAAATGGAGAGAGAAGACACAGCGGGAGAGAAAAAGAGGGAGGGAATGTTAGTGCCTTGTGCTATAGTCACACAGCCATGTAAAACTGGTTATCTACGGATATCACTTTCTCCACAACAAAGGCAACAATGAGAAAACTCGCAGGCTTTGTTGCTGCAAACACCTGCAGACAAATAATGTCTTTGTGTGCCTGCCTGCCTCTGTATTATGTCGAATTTCTCACCTTTGCATTGCACACTAGTAATCAGGTAAATTTCTTCACCCGTAGACAAAGCTGTAATAATATCTATCGAACATGAGGGGGCTACATTAAACCCAACAATAAGCAGATGAACTACCATACACAGCCTACTTTTACCATGGACACATAGTCAGTCTCCAAGATTAAAAGGCGCCAAGAATCAGAGTGGGAAATCAATGAAAGCCATCAGCCAAATGTTGGTAAATTTTGTCTGAGGCTTGTAGGTTTTTCTACCGTGCCAGCCATTTTGGCAGGTAGTCAGGTCCTTTAGCATTCTAAAATCATGTTTGGCTGGTAAAACATTCAAATTGGCTGGCATATCTTGGAATCCAAACACCACTGTGGCCTGCGAATGAGAAAGTTGTGTCAAAACACCTTTAAACCATCTTTTCAATCAGTGGCCCTGGCCCCAAGATGTCAGGCTGCGACACCACTTTATCTATACATCATAACTCTATAGAGCACCAAGGCTACTGCCATGTTGTCATTACGTAACCTCTTCATGAGTTATTGCATGATGTTGCTTTTCAAAGCAGCGCAGGACTAGAGCGCGCTATCTCAGAAAACACCTGTGCCTGTAGTTTCAGCTGTATGCCCTCAGGGTGTTTTCACCATAGCACCACACCCAGCATCATTGTGCGCGGGACAATGGAGCACGTTTCAGTGCCACCACGTCTCGCTGACATGATGCTGCGATGAGAGCACCGTCGCGCTGTGCAATACCCTGCATTCTTTATTTACAGCCTGAGACGTGCATAACATGAGTCTGGCTTCAACAACGTGTGACAATGTCCTTATTACCAGCTCCGTCAGCTCGTGTTTCATCTCCAGAGTCATTAGAGGAGGGAGGTGGGGAACACCTAAACCACAGTGATGACGGGCAGACCGCCCCATGGAGACACACACAAAGGGGTGAATCATTACGCTGTGTACACAGAGGAGACGTCAGCCTTCCCTAGCTGAGCACACGCTGGGGAAAATCCGGCGACGACTGCCACCGCTCTTCCTTTTTTATGTGTTCTAATATAAGAGCAGGGGGTGGAGGGTGAGAATCAATATCTAGTTAACATAACATAGCACCTCCTTCAGATGTGGCTGGGGCCTTTAGTGGGAGCGTTCTCCACACTGTACCAGTTAAATCATCACTCTCCACCCCAGCCTGGCAACATCACTGATGCTACTGAGAGTGAGAGAGAGAGAGAGAGAGAGATAGAGCGAGATAGAGAGATAGATAGTATGAGAGAGAGAGAGAGAGAGGAGAGGGAGAGAGGTGGCGCTGGCTGTCCTTGCTCTAGGACATCTCTGCAGTTGAGCTTTCATCAAGCAATACAGCGATGTACAATAGCAGGGATATTGTAAGCGTTCGGGCGGCAAGGGGTGTGTGTGTGTGCAGCACAGCAGCAGAGATGTGTGGTGCTTGTGTACGTTCAAATGTCATGTGGCTGGAGAGACAGAAGTAGTACTACAGATATGAGATGACTGGAGTGGCCACTGCAGCAGTGTCCATATTGTCCATGCAGGGCAACTGAAGAAATACTGAATTTATCCATTACTATGTCATTGCATCATATTTCAAATGTGTACACAGTGACGGCCCAATGTATAAGGGTTTGCCCTTTTACATAGACCGAATCAACTGTAAGCACAATTTGACATGGGCAGGTCTGGTGTCACAGATGAACCACGCTGTCGACCACACAGATTACAGTGGTGCAGTCAGAACAGAAGGTAATTCCTAAACAATCGCTGCATGCATTCAACACTGTCAAAATTAGTGAATGCTAGGAAGGCCTAATAACTTTCATTACTTGCACAAAAAGATATCAGTGGATACACATTCTTTCATTGATATCCATTTATAAAAAAAAACTAAATAATGCTTTATTTTTTCAAGCCATTTTACATAACAGTGCCAGGTTGTAGCCACAGCAAAACAAATTCTGTGCCATGGTAGCGCTTGCTGTGTGTGTATATGCAGTTACCTGTGTTTGCAATACACAGTAATTCAACACATCCATCCATCTGTGACCTGTGACCCCCCCATAGTACATCAACCCACCTGACATTTGAATGACATTTTCTTCTTGGTTCTTCCCAGATGGAAGGTTTAATTTAACACAGCATAGTAATAAAGTTTTTTTTAATTTTTTTTTTTATCATCAGCAGGTGATTGTGCCACAGATGCAGGCAGGAGCCGGGAGAGCTGATCTAATGACTCTACCTTGATTAGTTCTTAAGAGTGTATGTCCGTGCATACATGAGTAAACACGAGTGTGTGGTGTGCTGGAATGCCAGCCAATAGTATAAAGCCTTAAGACCTGATTAGCATCATTCTGACTTCCAAGAGTCCCTGCTAACATCTGTCCACAGCAGTTGTATTAAAGTTGAAGAGGCAGCTTTTCACTTTGCTGCTAAGAGGGAGGATCAGGAAGCATTAAACAGTTCTGGGCACATGCTTCAAATTAAAAGGACACAGGCTCAGAGCCCATCTAGTGCCAGCAACACATAAATGAGCAACCACTGATTCTGAGAAATCGTAACGATTTTTAGGCATCAGTGGAGGATCGGGGTAAACTGGTCCTCGCTGAGCCTTTCTGGTATTAATCCTCTTAAACAAGCTCCCATATCTCCCCCTGACTTTCGATAGTTGACCTTTGACTCGAAGGCGAAACTCCAACAAATTTGGAACTGTCTATAGTTAATCCATGTCTCGCCAAGCACTCAATCACCAAGTCTCAAAAAGGCCTGTAGTGACCCCAAATCCCTCACTTATGGATGGGGTTAATACTGGTTCATACACCCTACACCTAAAGGCCAGAAGCATTTATTTCTGAACAGAGACTTTGCAGAGTTCGTTTTCCTCCATGATTGTTGCCACTACTTGCAGTTGAGGATATCAAACTGCTGGGTTTGTCAGCTCTTTTCTAACAGCGGCAAAATCCAGACTCAGTCTTTTCTGTTTTTTTCTGCCTGTGTCCCATTTTCCTGGCTGTCAGGCATGCAGTTGTCACATGAAAACAATGGCAGGGACGAGTTGGAAAAACACATAAGCCTACCTATGCAAATCCTTCTCTCAGCTAGTGACTGCCACTATGGAGCTGTACTCTGTCTAGGCTTTGATACGTCACCTTCAAGACTCCTATCTTGACACACAAGGCTTTAATGCAAGTTCTCTTCTCTGGAAATGTGTTAGAAAGAGCTGCTATAACTTTTAGGGGCCAGTTTAAGTTGCAAGGACCAGCATTTCAGGATTGAGGTTATCTACCAATGAATACCTCTTATTCACCACATTGACAAGTGTTTTCTCACTTGGAACAACAAAAAGGCATATTTGTTCTAGTGGACTTATAAATTCAGATTTGGCCTGCAGTCAGGCTATTGATAAATCTGCATAGATCAGTGGTTTAGATAGCATTGAGGTAGTTCATAACAGGCCACTGATTGCAATGTGTGTGGGGATTAAACAGCTTCTCTCAGGTTAACCTAATGCCTGCAGCAGCATTTGTGAAGGTCTGAGGTCATTAGACAGATGAAAGGTGTGGGAAATCCTGACCTCCCAGGTTCCTCTGGTGTTGCCACAGTCTTTTGTTCTTCACTAAACAAATCCCAAGGTGTTGAAACAGGTGATCAGGAACACCTGTCAACGTACGTATTACCCTATGACCTTTCCCATCATGCCTTTGTAGAACCAAGGACAAGATGAAGTGATGAGTAAGAGGAAGAGCCAGAGATGAGTAAGAGGAATGAGCCAATAGGAATGTGTCATTCTTCAGGCACTGTGTGAGGGGGCAAGAACAGAGGTTTTAGTAGGCTAGATAACATGGAAAGAGGTTTACTGCAATATATATTATTATATTGTTTTTCACCGTTCGGCCACACTCCAAGCACTACCAGTGTTATGGCATTTTTCCCAGGCTGTAATACAGCGTCCTCTTTTTTCCTTGTCAGGGGCCTCAGAGCCAGGGTTGTAATGAATGCAGAGACAGCAGGGGGAGTCAGCTAAATGGCACTAGTGTGGCTAACAATTAGCGTATTCCCAAGTCTGCCAGAGTGCCCATCGAGAGCTACTCTGTAGAGTAGAGTATCAGGGATCGATATGCGCGCGGCAGAGTGCAAACCATTAATTCTTATTAATAATGGATTAGCAAGTTATCATTTTCACGAGGCAACACTTAGTGGAAATTTGTCTGATGGCATTAGCACTGGTTGTTTTAATGGAACACTTCCATTAAGGCCTTTTCAGGCCATTAGCAGGCAACTTGCTTGCAATTAATTCCACATAAAGCTGCCTCCCTTGCAAGTTATTTACCCCGATAAAGTCAACTGCACTTCAGGCTGTTTGTTTAAACCAATAAACATCATGTTTGCAACTATCTGCACTTCTATTTTACAGCTCAACACCAAAGAAGCATCCTTTTTATTTCAAATTATACAAGTACCTAGCACATCTCAGCATTTATACAGACAGGTCTTCGGTCTGAGTAATACTAATACTAATAACTATAATAATAAAAAAAATTAAGAACTATTAGAAGAATAAAATTTGACCAAAAACATACATAATCCATTCTTTTGTGGGATGACTCTTGGACTTTATTAGGTTAAACAGAAAAACAGTGAACTCACAATAGCAATCTGATTCATCATCACAGAGATTTTTGAGACAAAAAGCCTAAACCTATAGAGGGGGGAAAAAATCAAAACCATCAAACTTTCTATACTCCTGTGGACCGTGAAGAAAGGCTTTCTATCGGGCCTTCCAGTCCTCAGTGAATTATTCAAGACAGCAGAGAAGAACATAAACTCTAAGTGCAATTACCCATCACTCCTCTCCTCCCAGTGTGAGCAACATTAATGTAATGGCTTTCATCTTCTCAAGCCGATTATGAACCAGAAAAGTATCTCTCAAGTCTAAACCCTCTCTTCTCTTCTGTCAGTGAGTATGTGCCGTCGTTCTGGCAAAAAAAATATATATATATAGGCCTATGCCTTGGTGACAAATGTCTGGGGTGGGCATTCAAAATAACTGTTTAAAAAACAGCCCATGTTTAAGGATAAATGCTCCTTTGTGCTTTTGATGATGAAGATGTGGGTCTTGCCAGTAATGAGGGGTTGAGTGCTATCATATGATGAGGAAGCCTGAGGTTTTACATTACCCATGGTATTTAAACTGGCGCCCACCTTGTCTATTCAAAGATGACTCACTACCTATGGCTTCTTCCAGTCAGCCTGATGTTTGAAGGGAAAGTTTTAAGAGACAAAGGAAGACACACTGCTCTCTGTTATCCATACTTCAAGACACAACAACTAGGCCTACTTGTATTGCTCAACCGCACACAAAAAAGCTACCACTTCAAGCCGTTTCAATGAAAATAACGACAACGACAATGAAATGAGGGCAAGCAATATGCTTCACATTATTCCTTTGTAAAAGCCAATCCTCTCAGCTAAGGCACAATTACTTGCTGGTTGGAGACACACCATTATCATTATTTGAAACAACTGATGTATAGAATGGCATGCAATGTGGACAGTCCAAGTGCATGTGAAATATGGCTCTCCATCTCCAGAGAACAAGCTATTTATAAGTATGTGGCCCTAACCTACAAGACAAGCCTGCTAATGTGCCGACTGAAATGCACAGTTCATCTAAATAACCCTGGGGCTACATCACCTCTAATGTTCATTTAGTTTACTTGATGAAATGTTCTCATTTGCACTGTCATGAAATAAAGTGTTTTTACGTTTCGAAACAATGAAGGACATCCAACTGCTGCATTTGCAGGCGTCCGTGAGCATAGAGTCTCAACAGCAGGACACTCGAATGCAAAACAAAATATGAAAAGGGAAAAGTATATTTTGAATGTGCCTTGAATATGTAAGCTGTAGCTGGAGACCTTTGTGATGCAAATCCAAACTACTCTGTAAAGTTGCTGTGGGAGCACGAAGGGAGTTTCGGAGGGTAGAGGGGAGCTTTGTTAATGCTGCTGGGTAAAGGCCAACGGTCACCTTGGCTTGGACCCTGTCATTAATAGACCAGTGTGGGGAAAATGTTAAGTGTGTTAAGTGATCCCGGGGGGGGCAAAAGGAACAAGGTGGAGGGAGAGAAAGGGGTACAACTGAGTTAGACAGGCGGGCTCAGCTGCTGAGGTGGCTTCTCGCTTTTTCAGAGATCCCATTTTGGGGTTAGCTCATCATCCATCACCGTGCGACCCTTTCCGACCCCACTAACCTCATTAATTTGCCTCCCCTGGATTAGCTCTCCCTCTGAGACCATAGAAAGCCCCTACCATTGTTCTCATCTTCTCACCCCCCAGCCCGAAGGTCTAACGCAATTGCACTCTCCACCAGCCAAACTTGAGGGGGAAATTAAATTATGTTACTGTAGGGACCTGGAACAACAAAGAGCTTCTGGCTTAACGGGCACCCACAGGCTCTTTGTCTGTTGCTTCCCTTCTGATTTAGCATCTTGGTGCAGCTCAGGTGGCCACTTACCAATGAAATAGTTCCCACTTGAGATCCAACCATGTTTATATGCTGCTCCATGACCACAGGCTGTTTGTGTGAGTTTAAATGCCTGTAAATGTGCCTTAGAGGATCCTCCAAGAGTAAACAATAAATGGGTGTGTGGCAACGTGTCTGGAAGTTATAAATGAGAGCGCATTGGGTTATGTCCTCTGGGTAGGTGAACTACTGATGCTCTGGAAACATTTAATGTCAGCTACCTGAAACTTCTTCGTCCTCATCAGAGGGATAGAGTCTTATCAATAATCCATGAGGTTCTGACAAAATGGCTGTCTGGGTATCCTTCAATACTGATGCAGCCGAGACCTTCCATATGATAACGCTCATGGCAACTTTATCCGACAACTTTTAACCTTGCTCTTGGAAAACTTTGGTGATACGGGATTTTTTCAGTTTAAAGTAACCTCAAATCAAGTAGGTAAACCTAAACGCTGCAATTCATGACACCCTTTGTGCACAGAATTTGTGCGCACAAATTTTAGTAGGCCTTAAAGACCCTGCAATTCCCCTCATATACCTTGACATCTAAATGAAGTCTAATGTCCATAATGCCATCAATGGGAACAGAGAGGATTGAAATGTCTTGGACTATTACTCCATCTGCCCTTTCTGGAAGGACACTGGCAGATCTTGTCATCTGATGGCAGTGCTGAATCCGGGCCACAGCAGAGGGTTTGGGTGACTGCCTCTGGCCCTGCTATTGAGCCGCCTAATTAAACTATTAATCTCACATCATTAACCTCCGATGACCCCTTCCTCCCCACCGCCATTCTGACATTGCTGCAATGGCTTATGAAAAAAAAACTTGCCCTTTTCTCTCCACCCTCTCAGTCTGTTGCTTTCTTCTGCCACTTTATCTCGCAGATGCTTTTCACTTACAGTGCTTTTTCCCGCTGCTTACTTGTGGTGCATTTTCTATTGTTTAGCTCTGGCTCCAATTCAACCCCCCACCACCATGCCCCCCAACTCCCCTTCAGCCTGTCTGTATGATCTGTGTGGACCACAGCTGTGTGCTAACAGTATTACTCTCCAAGTGGCTCTCCAAGGTGGATATGGTTACTTTTAATTAAAAAAGAATCAATTTCCATCCCCGTCATTTTTTTTAACCGGGTGACCATATGGACACTTAAAAATACAATCCAATTTCCAGCACCCCGCCCCCTCCCAGTCTGCCACCCCTCTCCAAACCACTCTGTTTGGTCACGGCACTCCAATGTAGGATCTGTAAATTGCCTAATCAATTTACAAAGCTCCTAGTCTTCTATAGGTCCATGTAGTACATGGCAGCTTAGGGGGATTCAAGAGGTTTTTCAAACACATTTTTGAAGTTTTTATTGTTGAAATTAAGGTATGACATGCTATAACACATGCCATTTAGTGGATATTTTTATCTAAAGCGCCTTGCAGTAGCATGAGTTCATAGATTTTTGGCATGAGTGGCCCCGGTGGGAACCCTTTACCCTGGCAGCATTAGTGTGCTACCCATTGGACCACAGAACCACAATGGGTAGGCAATCTTTAGGACTAACAAATTGTCTATTGTTGGCATTGGGGTGGGGCACAAGTGAGACACTTAAAGGTTGTGGGGCGAGACAGTGGTTTGGTATAAAATGTCACTTTAACCTTATAAACCTAATTATGATGCTGCTGGTAATCCTCCTGCCGCTGGGAGCGGGAGGAACAGCCAAGGGTACAAAGACGGCCTCGGTGGTCTTGTTGTAGCTCACATGAAAAGCCATCCGAGATTATAACACGGGAGGCAGGAGGGGAGAGACATACATCAAAAGCACATTAAAGCCAATGAAATAACTCACAGTGACAGCACAACAAAAAGATAACCATTACATTTAAGTGTTGGATATGTGTGACTTTGAGGCTGACCTTGTGGGGCGGTGGTTTATTGTGTACAGGGAGGTTGTATAGAAAGCTGGTTGATTAGGCCGAGCTCCCTGGGGATCGATGGGATGTCTGAGATCAGCACTCAGAGTAATCACACTGCATTGTGGGCCTAGTCAATGACGATATGAGATGAATGATGTCACAGGCCTATAACACTGATGGTGCTGGTAGGGGGTCTCTTGTACTTATTTGCTCTGTTAAGTCAAGATGAATAGTGGTAACTGAAGTATTAGGTTATGCCAAAGCAACAGTACAACACTAAACGTAGTCTCTAAAACGTAGCCATCCGAAACCAGCGAGAACACTAACAGCACACTGTAAACGGAACAATCTAAAGTATTTATATGTGGGGAAGGCCGAGACTGTTGGGTGCTTTCCAGTGGAGATGAGGACAGACAGACAGACAGACAGACAGACAGAACCCTGGCGAACAGAAACATGCCAGGCACCCCACCCAAAATATCTGTCTGCAGTCTGCCCTGTAATTCAGGAAATCACAAGCAGAACTATCACATTCGCATAACTAAGTCGCATACAAATTACAGGCAACAAATGTGCACAACCCCGCCATTTGTGGTAGGTGTTATTTTTGCCCCCCCGACTGTCTTATTTTAATTCTATGTCTGTTTGCACTATACTCTAGGTAATAGCAGGTCTAGGCCTTTTCCCATAGAGACTTACATTAACATACAACCATAGGCTAAATTCTGTCCAGAGCCAGGCCTTCCTCTAATGAGATACAGTATTTTTCCAACAACAATGGTCTCATCTTCCTTTTATAAGCCAAACTTCCAGCTCTTCTCTTGTCCCTTATTGGTGGGCCAGTGTTTGGTTGTCCTTTCAATAAAAAATGCTAGTGCCAGATTGTCGCAGCACAGAGTATTTTTGTCTGTTAATTAAAAGGCCTGGCTGTGTCTTTTTATCTGTAAGTGATATGATTACTGAAATTAGGGACCAGAGCGATCTTGCTCTCATGCAGACAGAGAGGCACAGAGCAAAAAGACAAGATTCACAAACACAAAGAGAGCACAGAGTCCAGTCGAAGGCACTTGTAAGTAGACTGAACATAATGAAAATGATTCAAGTCCAATATATCTAGCTGAGTGTGTATCTTTTAAGACCCTTTTTCCCTTTAATAACTGAGTGAAGATATTGTAGAAGCACTACAGTTTCATTCAGAGATATACCGTTGAAACTGCTTGAATTAGTCATTATGGGCTCAAATCAAACTGTGTTAAGTATGCAGGTCTTACACGGATTGAGATACGCATGTTGGAGCTGGTCCTATTCAGACTTGGCCAATTGGATGTGCTTATTAAGGATTTTGGGTGTACCTGTGCTTACGCATGGGTATATTTAACATGTTGGCTTCTTTGTCCTTCCCATCAATATGGTGGAAAATTGGGCCTTTAGTTTTTCTGCTGAGGCATTCCCTTTAAATACAGTACACATTTAATCCAGTTTTGTTAGGATGACAGTACATGAAGACTAAACTGGCAACATGCCCTTGGGACATTTACTGCATACAACCATGATACGATATACTGTATTTTCCAAATCTCAAATGCTTTCAGCTATTCTGCATATTTGCCAAAGAAATCTGTTTTAAAACAGTTGTAACAAAACGTGAGTTTGTGTTTTCTTCTCAAGTCACCGACAAACTACTCTAGTAAAAACACTTCTTCATCACGTACCAACTGAATCTTCATTGAAAGTTGCCTATTCCTGCAAATTTGCACTTATCTGCTCGATGCCCTAATGGTCACATTAGTACAGTTGATGGCACCGATGACATTTGGAAAGCAACATGATGGAATCTGTCCTTTGCGTTTCTTTGCGTGTCGGTCTCTGGTCAGTATATTCCTTGGTGCGCCTGCTCATTGCCATTAAGAACCGATGTGCGAGACATATTGGGTATATAAGAAAAGCAGCATACAAATGGACAGAATCTGTGTGTCGTAATGTGAAGGCAGACACGGCTTGGTTCACAGTCATCACCTCAAGGTCACTTTTTGCGAGAGAGTGCATATCCCTGTGTTTAAAACCTGACTTATGTGCCGCTGCGTGATGAAGTCAAGGTCTAAATCGGACTTCATTACATTACAGGCAAAGCAAAGCGAGGCCTTGCCAGACTGTACCACAAAAAAAAAAAGCAGGAGTGCAAAAATTTGCTGCAAGGTCAGGATCACACTGATACTATGTAAAAATCTAGAGACACAGCTAGAGAGAAAAAGAGTGGAAGTGCAGGACTGAGTGACAGAAGCCAAAGGGTACAGTAAAACAAATCCTACTGGGCCCATGTATAGAGCGGCAGGGGGGCTGGCGTGGTTAGGGTGGGGGAATGGGAGGGGCTGGGGTCTAATTGAATTACAGTGACCCTGTGACAGAACTGTAGCTGAGGTCATGTGTTGAATTAATTCTGTCCCTGACCCTGTCTTCGGCGGGGCAGTGCCTCTTGGCCGCCCCTGAGGCCCCAAGGCCCAGCAACAGTGACACATCTTTCCGAGCGCCTTCCTCCAGCCACAACCTTCATTCAGATTGACAGCCGGGCACAGAGGCCGATGGAGCTTCACTGCGTTCACTATGTACTTATTTTCACTGCAAACGCTAAAGCTCTCTATACACTTTCGGGGATGCATTAGAAGAGCTGCTATTTCTGTTAACTGGAATCCACCGAAGGGACCACATGCAAATGGAATCTATATTCTATTTTAAATGAAGTCTTAAACTGCACAGCATGAATCCTGTTTTCTCTCTAAATATCCAAGCAATCAATTAGGCCTAATGAGCAACAATGTAGTTACCTATTAATGCAATGCTGTGCAGTAATGTCAGTCCCTTTCAATGAGGAGTCCATCTACAAAAGGCTGTATTTTTTAACTGTTCACCAAATGTGGCAATAAGACTGAAATTACCCTCAAATTAAATCTTACAATCTGCATTTTAACCTCATACTCTTTGTAGCATTTTTCACCCAAAGGATAGCCAATAAGGAGCTAAAATATGAAGCAATGCTCTCGTTGTCAGATGTTGTCTAAATGTATTATCGGAGTGTAGGGAAAACAAAGCAGGACTTCACAGGTAAAAGTTTTGTTACTTACTGTCTGCCAGAGAGGAGAACACCATGCAGCTGAGCAGGAGCAGGAACAGCACCGCCCCTCTGGGCAGGAGGGGCACTGACAGGTGAATATTAGGCACCATGTTCCAGGTTGGCACTGCTCCCTCCTCGGTCCCCCACTAGACACTTCCCACTCTGACACGATCAAAGACTAACACCTAGGAGAGCAAACACAAGCAGAACAGGAATATAGAAACATTAGCATTCAAACTCATGATTTGCATACATTTGAATGAGCATAATAACAACACAGTACTAAAGCAAAAATATGAAAAACAAGTTACAGAGCAGAAACAAAGGAAAGTGAAATTTTGTATACATGTAAGAAAACAGCAGCACACAGCAGTGAAGATCTTTGCATGGTCGCGATCAAGAGTGTACCCAATACCCACAACAAAAACATGCTTGAGGCAGAGAAAAATACAAGTGAAGCGAATCTAACACGCAAGCTACTTCAGCAGAGTTAGAGTTAGGAAACAAATGCGGTACAGTGATACAGATAGGAATCGAAAAGAGAGAAAAACAAAAGGGGAGGTAAGGACGCAGGAACGCTACCTCACCCGTCCTGTCACAAAGGGGATCAGTAAAAAACAGAAGACCCCCATAGCGTGATTCCCCAAGGACCACCGCCCACTTAAGGTTCCCCATTTAGAAATTGAAACGCTGTCTTCCAGATGGGTTCAAATCACATAAAGTGCTATGATCTCACAGAATGACAACATGCATGCATGCATAAACACTTAACACACACCACGCCCTCAAGGGGGACATGGTTGGTCGGCGAAGCGGTGGCAGGTGTTCCACAAATTAACCATAATTAACCAGGCCCTTGAATAGAGAGAATCGCTCCACAGTCTAAGTTGGGCAGCTAGACACATTAGAATGAACGCTGTCCTAAAATGAAATTGCACAAGCATTGATACGTTATCTTTTTATTAGATTTAGTGCAGGAAAGGACTAAGGCGACTGATAAGAACTTAATATCTGACCTTAAGTTTGTCATAGCCTGCAGTTTCAATGTCCACTGCCTTTAAAAACAATGTAAGTGTGCCTCCACATAAATTGCACTAACTAAATTTCTTATCCTTATACTCTTGCCCATGGCCCTCTGTGATGAGTAATCATAATGTTGTAAAGCAGTGCACATATGGTAAGGCAAGATATCTCCCTTTTGATGGAATTAAAGTGGTATCTCCAGAGGACTTAAAAAAAAAAAAAAAAAAACTAAAATGAGAAAAGTTTGAGAAGTTTTAGCGTATGCCTACTTTTGTCTTCAAGGGCTCCCTGACAACGATTCTGTATAAAGCTTTTACGAGAGGTCGATTGGAATTGAATTGAAAACATTCTCAGCTTCTCTGTTCAGTCTCAGTGCACAGTTTACAGCAGAGTGTGAACAATGCTGATCGCAGATATTTGTGAAGAGAAATAAGAGAGGCGCTCACAATGTGAAATATCTTGAGGCTTGCTGGGTGGCCAGTCAGCTTTAGTCTATTCAGTTCAGCTAAATAAGTTAGAGTGTCAGGGACACAATGCCTCCAGTATCTTGTAGAAAAAAACCTTTCCATTCTTAAGCCTGTGGAGGTGTTGAGGAGCCCATTACTCATGTGGCTATTTCAATGCGTGTGTGGAAACACTGAGACACACACACCGGGCACCTCTTCGACCACCCCCTTTGTGAAACAAAGCCAAGGAAAACATTGTGGGAGGGTGAGATCTTAACAAAGCGAAATTTCAAGAGTTCCTTTTTCTTCATCTGAATTCTGCTTTAATCTCCTTTGACAAGTCACTTGGCAAACAAAAAGACGAGGGATGGGGGAGTAAAATCATGTGCAGGAATGCTGTGAGTCGCGGTGTCGGCTCTGCTGGTGCTTTACCTGGGCACATCTGCAGACAAGTACCGTTGATGGCTAGCTCCTCATCTCTTTGTCTCTCGCAGGAATGCGCTTCTAGATTTCAACATCTACTAACCGCATCGTCCAATGTGAGACACCTCGCATCTAAGGAATTTCCAAACATCCTGTGCAGCCGACTCCATCTATTGTCAGTGAAAGTTCAAGCTGTGATCGTATCAAGCTGAATTACGCTCCTCCCTGCATGTACACTTCTGAGGAATACCCCTGAGGGTAGCTAAGATAATTTAAAGCGGTTGAAAAAAAAGCTTCCCTCTGCGTCTCTACCTTCACTGGTAATGAGAAAGCAGCTCATTGTTGCTGTGCTAAGCTGTAGCAGTCGGGAGAAGAAAAAGACACACAAACACACTGCTCAGTGTGCCAAAGACCTGGATCACACCCCCACTCTGCAACCAGAATCTTTAAGACAGTTAGGCCCCATTTATATTTCAAGCTAATGCCCCAAGTTAACTTTGCAAAATGAGCATAACTCACATCAAGTTTGTTGGCTGAAAAATTTGTTTTGACACTCATTTTTATGTGCGCCAGCATTGCGTTGGTTCGAGTCGGTAGGTAGTGAGTGAGTGAGGCTGATAGACTTGGCCACTCGCCGTGCTCCAAACCCTTGGCGGTGGAGGGATATCTTTCACAGCAGATGCCAGAGAGAGGCAGATGCTTTTCATCTTCAATGAGACGAATTCCTAGAGCCATGTTTATTCTTTATTTATTTAGCTACTTATTTATCCCAGTGCAGCTTGGTGCCTCCCAGCTGCACGCAAATACCGTGGGACACTTGCAACTATGTGCATTTGTGCTGTGGCAGTAGTGTTGGTGAGAGAGGGAGGGGGTACGAATGTGGAAATGGTGCAGTGTGATCCGAAAAATGAGCAAGTGGCTCAACACACAGGAAGATATTGTTTACCGCTATGTGGGAGAGCGAGAGAAAAACAGTGAGAACGTGTAGGGGTGGATGTCTGCCCTTGTGAGATTATGTGTGAATCCTTCTGTCTTGGTAATGATGCAAGTCTGTAGCCTGGTGTATGTGTGTGTGTGAGTGAGTTTGTGTGTAATTGTGTGTGCGTGTGCGTGTGCGTGTGTGTGTGTGTGTGTGTGTGTGTGTGTGTGTGTGTGTGTGTGTGTGTGTGTGTGTGTGTGTGTGTGTGTGTGTGTGTGTGTGTGTGTGTGTGTGCAGGGCTGCACAATTATGGGGCTAACTGTGACCCCGATTAGTAATCACAATTATTAGTATTATTAAACATCTTGACAGGCAGCAGCAGATGTTCTAAATTAATAAAATGCCTCAATATTGCTGATATTCCAATATTCTACAAATATTAATTGTGGACGCTAAAAGTATGATATAGTACTATCATACACGATTAATGGTGCAGCACTGTTTGTATCTGTATTGCCTGTAGTGATTAATTTAGCCCACAGTACTGTGGACTTCTTGTCCATGGGGCCAAGAATGACAACACGGCTCTATGTGAAGATCATGTATATCCCTCCTTTGAGCCAGTGCTGGTTTTGGCTATATAATCTAAACATAAACACACCGTAAAACAGAATAGAAGGTGATTACAAGGTGGTGCCAGTGACCCACAGGATATCCCATTCCCAGCCTCATCATCCAGCCACACATAAGGGCAGCCAGCCTGCCTGAGTAAAGCACAGCTCTTTAGGAGGAAGCTTTGGACCCTTGAGAGCACAGAGAGTTTTCAGTGACGCAGTGTGTGATGTACGTATATAAATATAGGCAGAAGACTGAGAGCTTTTGAGGAATAATTGATGGGGGAACAATGGGATCTCAATATCTCAAAGGTAAACTGGTGGACAAATGGGCTTTGAGCGAGTGTAATGGGGGAGGGGAGGATAACAAAAAAAACACACCTATCCTGTTTGCTTGTTTGCTATCCACATCAGCTGCCTGCCACTCATGTTATTACCCCCAGTGTGTGTGTGTGTGTGTGTGGCAAGGGAGTGGCCACCCATACACAAATGGCACTCTACTACAGACAGACAATGTAACACACAGCTGCAAAATAGAGACTGAGTAAACACCACTATTACCCTAACTACAGGTAGCATCTCTCCTCTCCCTCTTGTTTCCATCCCTCCTACTCATGTTCTCTCTCTTTCTGCGTCTCTGTTTAATGGCTCATCCTGAGCGCGGGGAGGTGGGACAGCTGAGATATATGGCTGGCAGTGTGGGGAGCTAATCATGGCCGTCTCTGGAGGTGATAAACCCAGACCGGAGAGGTTTGTGTTGGCGCAGCCTGCAATGGCTCCATAAACACAGTCACAAGCTGAATTTCGACAGCAGTGTTTTGGCCCTTGATTACTCTTCCATGCCCTGGAAGGCTCGCCCACAAAAGAGCGTGTTCCTTTTTCACCTCAGCAGAGAGCACGCAGCAGAAAACCCCAGGAGAATATCTGCAAGCCGCTGAGCCCCGTATTGTAAAATGAAAGTGTAAAGTAACCAAATTACGCTTCCCCCAACTCTGAAAGCCTCGCTGTATCCACGGGCTTGATGGTGCATGTCTTTTTACAGGGCTGCGACAAGGCCCCGCATTGAAATTCAGCAAACAAAGGGTAATGTCCTGTGACCTATCGGGTTTTACAGCGCTTTTGTTTACAAGCCGATTCCACAGAGTTAATTGTTAACGCTTTACTGCCAACCACAAGATTGAGAAGCTGCAAAGAACCTTTAACAGAATAGTGCACTTCCTTAGGTTGAGCAACAGAGAGTAAGGATCACTGATTGTACTGAGCTAAAATGAAAGTGTTAATGTGATGCATCACTTGAACGTCAAGTGTCCGGCCATGTGGGTGACTCACAGAAATCCATCAGGTAAGTTAATTACAGCCACTTCAACAATTGGGTATAATAATAATACTACAGCCACATCAAATGTATGCAGACATGTATGCGTTGTATGCAGACATGTATGCGTTATGACATATGTCTTCATGACCCATCACAATGAAATGCCTTGAATCTGTGAAGCGTGAGGAGTGGATTTACTGCACTGGCCCCCTGATCATGTCCTGACCGGTTGAGGCACTGACTCATGTCTCAACAGAATGCAAAGAACATAGCATACCGGCTTCACCTATATGATACAGTGTCGATTGGCATTTAGTCTGGTTGAGTGAACATTTAACAAAACTCAAGGACCTCTATAAATTGCCAGTGAAGTGGGGATTTACAATCACCTCTGGGGGGCTACCAATCTTTTCAGCAGCAAATCAATCTGGGAATGAAAAGTGATATGTATTACACAGAGCAGAAAAGACATACCAGAGTGCCACTTCTATTTGAATTTATTGGAGAGTGATTATTGGCGTTGTCGACTTGCAGAGCAAGGAATAAATGGCTTGCACTACAAAGTGCTGGGCAAAAGGGCCGGCAATAAATCAAAAGCAGGCTCAATGTAAAACAGACATTCATCAAATAAAAGCAATGCTGTGGCATTCCAACACTAAATCACCTCAATTGATCAAGCGTATGAAATAGTATTCTTTAAAATATCACCAAACTTAGCATGTGAGTGCCATATTTACAAAAATACAGCTTGATGTGGAAATAATAATGGATATGATGGTGTAACATTTGGAGAAAATAAAATGTTAAAATGTAAAAATAAATGTTTAACTTATTGACAAATCTCACAAAGATAGAGAATGTGGGCCAATTTGCAATACCTCAAGCTGCAAACGAAAATGAGAATCCTTTAAATAAAAGAACAAAGCTTTGCATCTGATAAATGGTCTCTGAAACTTTCCATGCCAATAGTCTTGTCCTAGTCCAAAGACTGAAAAAAGTATTTTCTTTTTTTTTACTATCATTTTTATTTTTGTTTTAGAGAGCTCTACAAATGAAATACTGCATAATTAAGAATGATTCTATGCTATAGCCAAACATTAAATTAGCAGTATAAACCGAGACACATTCTCAACAGCAGATGTGCATATATATCAAAAGGAAACTCACACTGACAAGCAAGAAAGATGGGCTAAGACGTCACCACTTGAAGGTTTGTTTGTGGACAGATGGTGCCATAAAATGACTAGGCAGCACAGAAGGCCTGAACGCCCCCCCCCCCCCCCCCCCCCCCCAACCACCACCCACCCCCCTCTCCTCTAACACCACACAGAAGACTCCAACTCCCCCCCACCCCCAACCACCCCCCGGGCAGACAAACTCGTCTCCGCTAGTCAAAGACAAACAGAGTAAAGGCATGTGAGCAGGAAGACTGGCAAATAAAGAGTTCTCTAGATCAATAGCTGGCCAAACAGAGGCAGTTGTTCTGGCTCAGCTCAAACCAGGAAATATGGACGGGTTTTAACAACAGGGAAGAATACTTATATTAGAAAATATACGCATGGTAGAAATGGCAGCATATGGTATAAGAATATAATATTAACAGAATAAATATAGACATGTTTATTCAACAGTATTGCCTCAATTAGAACAGAAGCCGTCCTTTTCTCTTTAAGGTGTTTTTTTTTTCTTTATTCAGGTGGCACTGAGGTGAGAATATTAAGTCCAACTTAGCATAGGAGGGGGCTTCTGAGGGCGTCATACTATTTAGCAGGTGTTTCCACTGTTCTAAATCAATTACCTCTAGTCAGTCAGCGCTTAGGGTAGGGGGTATTGTAAATCAGCTTGGTGTCAGGCCAGATTACTGACTGTAACGGCTGGGAGTGAAGCCCTTTGGCCAGCAGGGACCCTCCAGGGGCCTACATAAGAACTAAGCCATGGCCTTGATGCTGGATGACAGAGCTGCATCTCTGGCAATTGTTGGCAACAATACTTGGTACACGCATTAAAGGAAGAGGCTGACTACGGAAAAAGTATATGAAGCGTATTCTCATTATTTTTCACTTCACATTTCTGCTAAAATTAGATCTACTCATATTGGCTTGTTTTAAATTGTCTGTGGAAGAAAAAGCCAGTCATTTTTTTTTTCTTCAGTCGGAGCTGAGAAGTGTGGATGAAACTGTATATTGACACAACGGTTTTTGTTATTTCATCTTACAACGGAGCATGTAAAAGAGACAGGAAAAATAATCCTCTGTGGTCCAAGGTGCAGGAGAACAAGCCCAGTGTTGACAGAGGGAAGGGTTAGGCTAACTCAGAGAGGGCTGGGAAAAGGACCTCCAACACAATCCAGCGTTTGTTGGGGGATACAGAAACATTGTTATATGACTGATAATATCTAAGCATAGGCTACTATTTAGAAAGGAGGACCGGCTTGACGAGAAACGTGTTTGGAGGAATTTAAAAGGCAAAGATAAACATATGTTATTCTGGGAACTAGCTTGAGGCAAACAACCCATGTGCTATACAAAGAAAAGCTCAGAGACTCCAGGTCTATGTGAAACAGTTAAGACCTAAATGGCTTAACATGGGATAGCTGGCATTCCAAATGGGTTGGAAAGAAGAGGATCCCCAAGGTCCTAATCCAACTCCTTGCTGGCCTCCTATTCCAGAAGGCTATCCTCTCAGCCCCTGTCTAACTACCGAAAAGAGGCAGATTCTAATAAGCCTTTCTGTCTTTCTGTCAGTCTGTGTTTCACTCTATCCCCCGGTCTCTCCCTCCCCTGGCCATGCTTCCTTCTCTCTCTCTCTCCCTCTGTCTGAGCTATGAACCAGTCTGTTGGAGCAGATGGAGCCATATATCCCCATCGCTCTCCAGAGGCCCGAGGATTTAAAATGTAAAAGAGCTGAGTGCAGAATAGTAAGGGACCAGCCGATAAAGGGCAGGAGAACCAGGGACTCTCAGCTAAACTATTTTAGCTTCGCCCATGTTCAGCAAGAAGGTGGAGTAAGCCTAAAACTTTGCGGAGAATTGGGCATGCTATGGGGCAATTAAGTCCAAAGATATGGCCTCTAGACTCACCACTAACATAGCATGTCTTTACTGAGCACCTGATCTAAACTGCGGTAGTCTTTGACATGAGCAGGGCAGGAAAATACATTTTGATAGCTGGTTACGAGCCACAGACAGAACGTACGAGTATTTGGCTGCTGTCTAACGCTAAATTAGCACTGTGGTCTTGAGGCTTTCTGTTCAAGTTACCTTGGCAAGAAATTTTGAATCAGACCTGGCTTGCCTAACACCTCACCTCAGGTCACCTTTCAGGTACTGAGGGAATATCTGGACCCTGTATCAGTCGTCTGGGAGAGGATTCTGCTTCGTCCTCCGTCTCCAGGTGGCAGGCTGACAGACAGGAAGAGTGAAGAACAACAGGCGGACGAGGCTGTGAGCAGTGCAATCGATTGCCAGCTGAATAGCAAGGTCCATTATACTGACAGGCCGGAGCCACAACACGACGACCTGCACTCCGCCAACGTCCTCATTACCACCTATGAATCTCTCACTGGGACCAATCTCTCTCTTGCTCTCCCTCTTCTCGTTCTCTCTCTACATCTCCCTGTGCAAAGCAGAGCAATGAATTTCACTCTGTCAATCTGATGGAAGTGTTTTAAAAGGAGCGAAAGCCACATATATAAGCCGCTGCACTTAGCATCGCGCACTAGGCAAGCGAGGGATACAGAACAAAGACGACATGGGGTAATACACTGTTCTTGAGAGCAATGTTCTTGAGAGAAATGTAGACTAAATGTACATTTAAGCCTATGCTATCCTGAAGAAATGTTAACTGTCTGAGAGAGGGAAAACCTCCACCATGCTAAACATTTCACCCACCAACACCTTCTGTCTTTCAGCTATGCTATCTGCTCTCCCTGTCCTTCTTTTTCCCCACCATCCCTCTAGTTATTCTGAATTCCTTAGTCCTTGGTAGACTTATTTATACTATCTCCCCTACCCCACTCCCTCACAGTGCAGCTGCAGATAGGATTTACCTGCAGCTGAGACAGCCTCCAGACTATCAATTACCTCCAGTGTAAAGTCACTGTTCTGTAGCTTGGCTAACAAGACACACACACACACACACAGTCTCTTGGACACATTCAGCTAGAGAAATTCTGAGTTGACTGCAAGTCATAGGATTTTACTGACTAATCAAATACTCCAGTTTATAGAAAATTCTGGAAAAGCGCTTCACCCACAATATGGTCCCCCTGCAAATACTTGCAATCAGGCAAACTAATCTTTGGATCAAGTGTTTTATCAATTGTAAGTAAATATGCCAGAGATATACTTATAATCTTCAGGAAGTAGATTAGTGCATTCAATATGTGTTGTTATTTGAATATCATTAGAGCATATTAAAAAAGTCTTAATTGACTTCAGCAGTAACAACCAAATACTCAACTAATCAACAAAGTGGGTTAGCCCTACAGAACTGGAAAACTAGTGCTATGACCAAACATTTGACTCACCAATATGTATGTTATTCGGGGACGTGTGAGTGGATGCAAAAGTGCAGTGCTTGTGTTTGTGCACATCACTACATAGTCACAAAGACACACACACACTTACAAACACACACAACTCAAAGCCCTCACTGCAGTCCATTTGTATACTCATGATGTTTGACTGGTCCGTGATGTGCTGAAAACAGAGATCTCACCAAATTCTCCCTGACATGCCATCTCAGTCTGTGACAACGATTAGACTGAACACCAGGCCATCACACATACAGAAAGACACGTGGGGACAGGACCTGTCACTCACCCCACCAGATTCACCCTGACGCTTAAAGTGGCTCTGTCAGGTCAACAAATGAAAACCCATCACATCCAATGTTGCAGTCATCAAGCTGAAGTAATTCCACAGACTGGTTAAATGCTATCTTGCCAGGCCTTGTTAAACTTGGTTGAGCATGTTGGGACCCAAGGCGTCAGATTTGATTCCAGAGCTGGAAGCTTTGTAGAGTCTGATGCGATAAACCGTCGGAAGGGGTGGACAGCCATCCAGAAAACAGAAATCAGTTGTGTAAGAGGCATCAAATCATGAGCAATTGATAATTGGCCACAAACTAAAACTCTTACATGAGAACTAAAGACCGCAATGAACAAGAAGTAAGGCTTGGTCACGTAGTCGGCCCATACAGCCCAGTGAAGCCTATGAAGAAAGATCTGAGGAAGTGAATTCCTTTTAAGTGAGGCCTCATGTCTAGCCATGGCAGTATTGCAGTGATCATTAGGATAACATATTCAGGTCAAAAAGCTAATGAATGTGCATAAACAATGGACTGTATGGAAACCCTCTGTAAAGGACAATACTTTAAGACGTCTACAGCTCATAACCAAACCCTTAATACCACTAGCCTCAGGAGATACTGAGCAGGGGAGATTACACTTGTTTGATGCTTTGACCGATGTGTGCAAGATTGTACCATAAATTATTTACCTCATACATAAAATTATATCACTTTGCCAGCAAGCTAACAGACCAAGTCTTGGTTTTAACAGTCATCTTAACTCTTAAGGAGAGTTTGCTCTAGCATGAGATGCAATGGGGCTTTCCTGTGAACCATGAAGGGGTAACTGGTTAGCCCTCTACCCCCCCCCCCCCCCCCCCCTTCAACCAGTCCTCTTTTCTGACAGTCAGCCAAGGAGGCCGAGTCACCCATGTTTACTGATGTAGAAGCAACCCCTTTATCAGGGAAGAGATTTGTAGGGAAGAGGCAGGGGATTAGCCATCAAATTACCAGGCAGACAGCATCCCTGCTCCAGAGTTGTGGAGCAGTAATCTCTGGGGCTGAGGGGGAAGATCCAGATAAAGTTTTGGGATTGGAGCTGTGGAGCTACAAACGCCAAACTGTGAATACTTAAAATATGAAAGTGTGTCTACTGGAACCCAGTAGAGCTTTGTTTGCTGAGCAGGTGCCCCCTCCCCTTTTCTCTGTGGTGACGCACTTCAGAAGACATTTGTATTCACTTTATTTTATTTTCATTGGAGCAAATCACAGTATGTATTTCCTCCCTGGTAGTGTAATTACATAGCCCAATACAAATAACACTGCCACAGTGTCGGACGTTTGATGGGGGAAAGTTCTCAAATAGGGGTGCTGTAACTAGGCAGGACTGGTGGAATTGAATTTCAGTGGCCTTGCACATGGTTCTTGCATTGTCACCCCACCGCCCTCCCTTAAACAAGCAGTGCTCTCCTCAGAGAATACCCCCTGGACACAGGAATGTTTCATCAACGCCACAGCCCCCAGCATCCTTACAGGGGCACAGTGGGGCCAACCGGCTCTGCACAGCCAGGCTATAAATAAGTGAGGCACTCTAATGAAACCAAATGAATCTCCATCCATCTTCCCAAAACAAGCCAGGGAGCTCAGAGTTCAGAGGGAAGGAAGAGTCATTGCCGGTGCTTTAGGACGGATACTGTAGGATGAACAAAAGCCAAACGTCATACTGACGTCTAAAGCATCACTCTATACAACACACAGCACACGTGTCATACTCTCAGAAGCTGGTGTGAGTATTTAAGTGTGTCTATGTGTGTATGTGTATCCAAGATTTTGAGCACTCAATCCTAGCTCCCCTAAATTACTCTGTTAGTCTATATTATCTCTTATTGATAGTGAGAGGGCATTCCTACTTCCTATTGTTTGAGCTCAGCATCAGTGAATTGTTCAAAAAGGAAACATCATAAGTTTGGGGAAAGTGACAGGGGGAGCCGATAAAGTAATCAGGTAGAATGTCTAGTCTAAGCCAGGCATTTGAATAAATCGGAGGCAGAACAAACAAGGTTGGTGGAGGTAGAGGGATAAATCTTCTGCTTTACTATATTCATAATACCAAGGAGCAAACAAGCCTATATTCCATTACATTTCTTTCCTGTAGTTTAACATTCCAGTTCTCCTCTCATAGTCAAGACAAGAGCAAGGTGAACAGAAGTTTAGTTCACCCTAAAGCCAGTCTACAAGCCACCTATCTCACCTCGCCTCCCTGCAGAAAAACAATTTTGCTCCAGGTAATATGATGTTGGTAGTATATCATGCCACAGTAATGCAGTGGCATAATGTGAGGAAAGTGAACAGTATCATGCAACAGAGTGATGCCACAAAAGTGCTCCCTAGCCTTCTCCCATTTTCAGAAAATAGCTTATTACATAACGGAATTTACATCTGCATTGGCTTATGTTTCCAACCTGCAAGTCGCTGCACGTTTCTCATGCATGGGCATATGCCTTAGCCTTGTCACGCATACAGAATGCACAAAATGCAGCTCCCCCTGAAAATGGAGGCTGTTTCAATCAGTGTGGAGGCGTAATGGGATGATGTGGAATTGAAATGAGTTTTGGGCAAGGAGGGAAATGTCCTCTCTGACAAAGCGGATTTGTGTTTCCATTGAGAAATGCATGGCTGCAATACATGGAGTTAAATATGCTACAAAAAATGCGAGGTGCTATGAGTAAAAAACAGACCTCATTGGCGGATAGCCTATGTTCTAAGTGTGAGCACTAATGTTCAATGAGACACTGAGAGAGCTAAATACATTTGTTTACAATTTATTTTAAAGATACTGATAGAGTGACTTAAAACTAGCCTGCTACAATTACAGTGGGCTTCTACAGTACACATATTCCATTGATCACTAATTGAACAACAAAAAATAACATCCCCCTTGATATTATCACTAATTGAACAACAAAAAATAACATCCTCCTTGATATTAACCTCCCGATTTGGGATATTAACTTAGCATGTGTTTAGTAGGCCTGGGTGGGTGCATCAAGGCATAGGTCTAAACCTGGTTCAATCAAAAGTAAGCTCTCTGCTTAGAGCAGCTAAAAGAAAAGTGTTCTTGTCAAAACACTGGTGATTTCAGTGGTGAAGAAGCCCTTTTCTAAAACTTGTCCTCAGCACCTGTCAGAATGGATGAGAGATTGTCTGCTAGATAGAGTGTCATGGTTGAGGCCAGTAAGTGACTATCAGCACAGCTAACACGTAACACAGGCAGTGGCCCCTGATTGACATCACACATTACGCAGGACTGAACTGGCACACTCACCCCTAGCTGTACTGGCATCGCTATTTTGTATAGTACAGAGGACTGAAGTTTGACAATTAGGCCTTGTCATCATCAAACAACTACTCCTGACCTTGTCACCATCAGACAACAACCAACAACTCTTGACATAATAAGAAGTGAAAAATCGCTCTCTGCAGGCGTTTTTATGTCTCAATTTCATAACACATAAAAGCTGCTATGTTTTCTGTCCATGAATATGTCAAAGACCAATGTCTGTGACCATTTGCACAATCGCCTTCACAGACATTGATCTGTGATTATAAGCAACCTCTTTCATGTCCCAAATGGGACAAGAGCGATTAAGCAAATCCATCATGCGTTAACAGGCCATTACACATCACCCAATTCACCGATGATGAGAAATCAAGTTCTATGGAAAAATCCATATGCTTAGCCCATAATTACTTTTGAGGAATCCGTTGGGGAGCAAGATTGAGTGATTGACTGATCCACACAGAGCAATTCATTTGAAAGGAAAGACTTTAGCCTGAAGACAGGCATTCAAGCACAGGATATTAAGTATGTTTGGCCAAACAATCTAATAAAGAGCAACGGTAAACAAACAACCAAAGTTATTTCCACAGGTCACATCCTAGACCTAGAAAATGATCACCTCATGTTTGTGCAAAGATTCTCTGGAACGTAACCGGTGACGAAGTGACTGAGCCGGAGTCGTAAAAGTGGAATGTAGGGTCAATGGCCTGCATGGTGGAGGTGAAGGAGGACAACCTAAAGGTCAACCATTGTGGACTGGGGGTGGAAGGGTTAGGGGGCATTTGTTTGGACGTGGACCATGGTTTATGGTTTTTGTCTTGTTTGTTTATGTTTTTGAGGAACTGAATAGATAAATGGACATTTCAGCAGTAGCTTCCATCTCGTCTCAACACTTTCTCCTCAAGGTCATTATTTTATCACATGTTTGGGTTACCACTCCAAGCCAAGACTAACAGGGCAGAGCTGTACTTGTGAATGATTAACTGAAAAGAAAAAACAAAACAAAACAGTGAGTTCAGATTTGGTCCAACCAAGAAAGAAAACGCTAAGTTCCCAGCGCAGTGAGACGGACCCATGGGGAGGTCTCGCCTTTTCAAAGGCCAAACAAAGCAAGACAGACATGTTGTCTTTACACTCTGTTCTCTGAAAGCTCAAGACAGCTTTGATGGAAAAGAACAAGTTGCAAAAAGGATATTCGTTTTTCCTAGTGACACTAGCTCCTTGTATTGTGCAACAGAATTGTTGTGCAACACATGCCACAATTATTCTGACGTAATGCGTCCAAATTTTTCCAATACAAAGATATAGTTAAACATCTGGAAAAAAATGATTAGGCCTATATATTAGATATATATTATAGATTTATGATATAACTGTGATAATCACACTATAAGATACATTTAAGGCAGTTTATTTTTTTTTTAGAAACTAAGGCACACAAAGTTTCCAAACATCATAAGTTGTGTCTTCCGAAATGTTTCCCCTACTATGCTCTGGGATTTCAAAACCTCTATGTGGCTCTTTCTGACTGAAATTCTTTTAGCTGAAACTTTAGCCTCCAGATTGCCCAGGGAGATAAAGACAACTGGAAAAACAGGTTGTTTGGCCTCAGTGTAGGCCTAATGCTGTCTAACGGCAGGGTGCCTCACCTTAGCAGCGGTAGCTAGGGGACATTCTATGGCCCTTCTATTCAAAGTCCCCTGAAAAAGTAGGGGAGGGCTCGCACCAGACAGGGCAATTTGCCAGAGAGCCAGCCAATAGAGCTAAGCCAAGACGAGGTTAAACTATTGTTTTGGCTTAACAAGCAAGAGTGAACAAGGACAAAAGAAAAAGGGACAAAAGAATAGTAAGAAAATACCTGACCATTGAAGTGTATCACATGAACTGAGTTTGTTTCTTTTTATACGAGACAATTTAACTTTAATTTTGTTGGAGATGTAGGACAACCTAGTCAGAGACTTTCAAAAAATGCACCTGTGCTGAATTTGCTTTTCTTTTGGTTAAGAAGTACTAATTCACCTTTGTTTTCACCATTAACATGCTCCTGCCATGCTGTGGGGCAAAAATGTCACACTTACCCATGCATGTCAATTACGTCCACTTACAAATATATCCTTTTTATTCCTTTTCTCTTTAGGCACTTATTCCAGAGAGAGTATCCAAATCCTAGAAAGGCAAATCCAACAGTATCCGAATACGATTATCCCTCAAAGATGTCTCATGAACAAGTAAGAAAGTCGGCTCTGGTTCTTCCTCAGTTATTCCATTGACAGCGTTTCGTAAAACCGAAGGAACTGTCTTCTGGCTCTCAAGCAATATGTTTCCAGCTGTATAGAGCAATGTGGTGGCTTAGGGAGAGATCCTTCAGAGTCAGAGCTTGTTCACACACTGAGCGGTGTTCAGGGACTGCCTGGGAGGAGCCAAACCCACCATGTGATGTCATAGGTGTTGAATTTCACTGTGAAGAGAAGGGAGGCTTGAGCGCTTTACCTTCCTGAACTTTGACCAATGAGAGACATTTTTGGAGTTCACCTGCATACAAAAAAGGTTTGAGGTATAAGTACACGTGATGTAGCTTCCTGGGAGAGAATTTCAGCCTAACGTAAGCTCAAAACTATGAGAGGGAAGTCTCAAATACAGCCTTATGATTTTTTTTATTTCTTTTTAAATGGCTGGCCTGTCTGACACAGCGAAATTCTGCTTTTTAAATTGAATCTCTGAATATACTTTTCATTCACTTCACTGTCTGTCGATTCCCACAAAAACTAAGAGCAAATGAACCAAGAAGACACAGCAGTTAATAGGGGGTAAATGTGTGTGACCTTGAAAAGATTACATTCAAGCATTCCCAGGGGACTGCGCCAATCAAATAAATGACCATAACAACATATTCCATGGCTAATACAACTGCTCCAAACTTAATTTGTCCCTCTCTGAATAAAATAGAAAAGAAGAAAGAAATAAAATATACAAAATCCTCATTCTTAAAGCAGCAAGGCATGAGTGTACACGCAACTCCCAAACACACTGTTTCTCGCTCCCTCCGGTCAAACTCTGCTAGCCATGGAGCTAATCATCCACAACAGATGTTCAAAAATGTTCAGTCGGATTTATGACGGAGCTCAGAGGAACAGCCAAGTCAGCCTCTGGTGCTGTTTTTCTCTTCCGTCCTACAAGGACGAGGGATTGCACTGTGAGAGGATGTCAGCACAACCATTCTCTCCCCCAAAATTCCCTCGCTCGCTGAGATTCACCATCCGAGACGACAGCGCCTTAATAGATCACAGAGCCTCCGGACCTTGGGGAGAGGTTTGCTCATTTATCCCAATAATACTGTGTGGACTGTAACTTGACTCATCCAGCAATGCTTCAACAATGTTCCTCCCCCCAAGAAATGATGTTTTTCATATTAATGGCATTGCTGACACTGCAATCCATGACCTAGACCTAGACCACCGTTTAGCTAAGGCCATACGTAATATCAATTTGTTACAATTATTTAGTAATACATCATAATTATATCATAATATGTAATTGTGTATTACTGTGAAAAGGAAAAAATATTCAAGGAATGGCCATATTGCTCCTTGTTATAATCCCTGAAAAACGAAACAGAGATGTACTACCAAACAAGTCCCTTGAATAAACAAGAAAAACAAAAGAAATTCAGAATGGGGTTCTAAACAGCACTTGTGGGGGTGCCAACTGAGAGCTGCAATGTAAAGTGTCCTCTAGACTAAAGCCCTGTTGAAGGAAATAGCCTACTGCAAAGGGTTCAACCTTTCTATTTGTTGTTAATGATGAGAGACAGCCTGATTTTACTGGAGGCTGCAAATCTGTGCACACAACAGACTTTTCAGCAAGAGAAAGAAGTGTTTTTTGTCTTTTCTTTTCTTTTTAGCTTAGAACGGGATATGGGTCATCTGATAAAAAAAAAAGTAATTTAATTTGTGCAGCCTAAAAATATAAATATTTCAGCTGCACACGCTACAATAATCTTTTTAATAAAAAATTGGGCTATCAAGCATGCTCTATGGACAAAAGCTTCGTAAAACAAATATAACTTCCTCAAATTTACATCACAACTATCTGCAAATGGAGAACAACCATTTTGAACTTCTTGGAAACTTCTGGTCCCTGAGAAAGAAATGAGAATTTGAGGGAACTTTCTGGGGAATAATTATGACACCCACACACCACACATGGCCCACTGCGGAGAGCAGAACAGCATGAAAACTATTTTTGTGGGTGTAAACATTCTGTGGCAATTCAAATGTCATATTCATTTGAGAACAAATCACTGAACAAATCACACACTGAGGAAAGGTAAAGATGATCATTTGTTGATATTGACAGCAGAGTGGGAAGGAAATGAATTGTCAGCTACAGTCATATAGTGTGTCAGTGTGAGCAAGTGGCATCTCATCGTTAGTGTAATGAAAAACCCAAAGCACAGACAGACGCTAGCAAGAGCCCATCAATGAGATTAAAATGCTTGCCTCAAGTGAGATTTTGTATGACTTATCTTCGGCCCCTCCCCCACTAGAGGCTGAAAACAGACTTGGAAACACCCCCTACCAAGTCTGAGAATTTATAACATCATGACACCCGCCCATCCCCCAGTCCTTTCATTAGATTTAAAAAGGTTGACAACCTCTTCTCCTCCCATCAATCTGAGGGAGCTGACCCCTCCCTGACTACAGCCGCTCCGCTAACAATGCCCCATTAGCAGATTCTAGCAAAGGGAAAGCTTGATTTTGTTAGGGTTAGGGTTAGTTGTTAGTTGTTAACAAGCTGCCTGTACGTGCTGAAATGCATGTGCATAATCTGTTGCGCAACTCCAGGGTTATCTACGGGTGGATAAGAACACCTGGATCTAGCCAGACACCTCAGCTCCTCTGTGAGCGCTACAGTCATCGTCTGATGGGCAACCGCGCCGGCTGGTGGATGGGATGAATCATATTGGCCCTAGGCTTTATCAATATAACTGTCTGCACCATCTAACAAAGTCTGCCAACAACATTTTAACAAAGTTCAGCTCGGAGGTAAAAAAATAAATCTCTGGGTCTAGGGTCACAAGAACATACACTGGCTGACTGAAGGATCTAAATCATTACAAGAATAAATTTGCTTCATCTTAAAACCTTTCAGTCTACTGTTGTCTAAAATCATGACTTGATATGATATTAAAAAAAAAAATCTAAGACCGATCTTTAAATGGTATGGTAAATAGCTTTATCTCTCCATGTAGAAGGGTCACTGATAAACACAATTCTGGCTGCATGCCACTGAAAAAAATGCTGACCTGTGTCGTAAACAGTGAGTTGTGAAAGTCAGTGTGCTGCTGCTGATGGGCTTTTAAGACTAGCACTATGTCATCATGTCCAAAAGCACAGCTGGGCAGCACCTGTTAGGCTAGATTTCTCAGCCCAATTCACAATTTACTGAGGCCTGGCTACTGCCATTGTTTGGCGGTTAGCTAATTAACCTGCTGATTACAATGCTGGTGGTGTTTGTTTATCACATACCATAATCAGATAGAGACTGAGAAGCCTGGGTCAAGTAGTACTTGCAAATAATCAAAGTACCATTTGACCGAGGTCTGTGACATACGTTACAGAGATAGTATAAGTTATGCAGATAGCATCTCTAGGCTATATATCTTATTATGTCTGACTATATCCGATTCATTTGATGCAAGCCATTTATCAGTTCATCATCAGTTTACAGATTAACAGCACAGCTTCTGCACAGAGTAACAAGTAAAGCACAAAATGGCTAAGTTTACCTTGCAAAGTATTGTATCCCTAATTGAATGAAAATGTCCAACAACAAGCATCATACTTCTGCTGAACACTCCAAACACCAAGGGCATACATTTGGCCCTGATTTTTTCTCAGGACTGTCTGCAGATAACAGAGTCTCCAGTGCTGAGAGGGAGGGCAATGGCACATGGCGACAGGAGGTGTGAAAAAGACAAGGACAGTGGGAAACAGAGCACATAAAAACAGAGATAAGATTGGCTTCAGTGTGCTGACCTTCACTGAGCGCTTGTGTGTGTAAGTGCCTGTATAGATGTGCGTCAGCAAGTGTATATACGAATTTGTGCATGTGTCCGTGTGAATGTGTGTGTTCGTATATGTGAGCGTATAGGTGGGTGGGCGTGCATGCAGGTGTTGGCTTGTGAGTTCCAGACAGAATGAGAAGGTAAGGAAAAAAGGACAAAAGACAAGGCAATAGAGGGGAATGATGGAAGAAAGCACTGGGCCCTATTTTCCTGCTACTCTTTGAAAATCCCAAACAACGAGCGCTCTCCATTACACTCTGCTGCTGACGAGTGGCAGGGCACGCGCTCTAAAGGGAACAGCGGAGCATGCCGGCGAATGCATGAGACAAATCATTTTTATCTGGGACCCCGGCGGGTATTGACAAACCGGGGATGCATTTAGATAGCCCAATTAAAATGGGGAAATGAAGCGACATTGAGGCACTACAGCACTGTGCCCCCTCTCTACCCCCTGGCTCCCTGAACCTCTCCGGAGACTGAGCCCCTTGCATACTGCGCTCGCTGAGGGGTACGGGGGTGGCGGTGAAGGCGTAGAAGGGGGTGGCTGAGGAAAGTGGCTTTGAGGTGAACTATGCAATGTGGAGGCAGGAATGTTTGTGAGAGGAGAGAGCAAGCTCCAGCGGCATGCCATAATTTTATTGTTTTATTTGGCATGCCTAATTGTAGTAGAGCTAGGTCCCTCTAGGGCGTAACAGTCACCGCTCCAAACGCTGAAGAGGTCCCCTTTGGGTGGCAAGGCCTATAGCAGGGTCAAGAACAGTGTGCAAGACAAGAGACTCAATGCAACTCTGTGCAACTTCAAAGGGTAAGTTGGTGATCGATGGTATGGATGTTGGCTCCATTTATCCAAGCGTGTCTTAGTGGGTGACCTTCAGTGTCCTCCCTCTCTACTCTCAAGCCTGCATGGTTCAATTCACTTCTTTTCTCACCTCAATATGTCTCCCTCTGGTCTAAGTTTCAGACCTCTATTTGTCTTCTTGATCAATGATCATTCCACTGAGATTACTGTCAGGTGTGTTTTTGGACAGATGGCCGCCTCAGCACCGACTCGCAACAAAAATGCCATTCATTGCATTCCTTCAGGTTTGCTAATAGGTTAGAAGACCAAGATATGCATGAGACGTCTTACCTTACATGTAGGTGCCGAGAGTAATGGCGATAGTGATAGAGTAGTACGTTTTTCCAGTCAAGGAAAAGTGAGAGTAGAAAGAGAACAACGCCATGCTGTGCCGTGCTCGGTTGTTCAAATTACAAAAAAAGCTGTAGAAGAGAGCATTATATTTCACATGCTACCGACAACAGATCCACAAAGATGCAAGCAGTGACTGCATTGCATTATGGTCTATTTAGGCTACTGTCAGTGGAGAAATTGGTACCTCTGCCTCTCCTATGATGGATTTCTCCCTGAATGATTGTTGAATGTTGGAGCAAAATGGTGGGTTTATAAAGAAGCCCTTGCTATTTGAGTCTGAGAGGCTGACACCAAAACCTGATGTTTACTGATGTTTTAGATAGCTGAAAAAATGTTCCTATCAAACTCTATTGTAGCTGCGCTGGAAATATCTCAACGTGACGTTACATCATCTACATTTGGCCAGGTATCCGTGGGAATAAGGAACATACAACGCCAAACAACAAAATCAGCCCAGAAATGCAAGATACATCACCAAAAGCTGTTTTTTTAACAGTATATAAGTGCTTTAGGGTGGATTTTTCCTTTAAACCAGATACTCCCACTGAGATGAACGATCAAGGGAAACCTGGCATCAAGAAACTAGCATCAAGATTAGCAAAAAAGTTGCAGACAAACAGCATGCAACAATGTACAAAAGTAAAGGGTGATGATACTATCCAGAGGCCACTAGTTTCTGCAGTAGCTTGGCAGGCCATAGCATGCTGTGTACCGAGAGGAGACTTTGATAAATCTGAAAAACTTTCTGTGAGGGATCCCTAATAAAAGCCCCACAGAAGAGCCTCTCCCAACCTGAGGAGACGACACTTTGTCTCTGCCAAGAGAGCCTTCCAGTCGCTTTCTCACAATAAATTTCTGCCTCACAGAGAGGATAAGGTGCTAGCACTCCAAAAGATAAGTAGCCTATGACTGGCTGCAGTGAAAGTGTGAAGTACTTTTCAAACACACTCTAAGCTTTGTGGATGTTCAATGCCAATATGCATTAGCCTACACCCACACACACACACACACCCAAAAAAAAAAAAAGAAATACATGCTTCTTTCATTTGAATCTGTGTGTTGTGCTTTTCAAGTTTCTCTGGAATCATTCTCCACAGGACCAGTCAGTGGTATCATAGTGGAGCATTTTAGAATTCTAATTATTTCCCATTGGCATGCAGGAAAAACAACTCGGACACAAAGGGATGCGTTCAAAAACACAAATCAACTTTGCATTGTTAAAACCTCTCATTACAACATCTCCCCAAGCTTTCAGCCAGCGTGTATCACTATGCTGGAATCAAAGGAGGGAGGAGGGGGGTGGGGGGGGGGTGGAGCAGGCTGTTTCCACTGCTAAATTATGATCCAGCCTCTATCATGATTGAATGCTGTGGGACCGATCTTCAGTTAAGAAAAAGGCTAATCATCAGTATTTATGGCTTTGGCTATGTATTCATAAACAAAACGGTTTAATACTTCTAAAATAAACTAAAACAATTTTCACAAATTGAGGAAATTCTTACAGCAACAGCTAGGTATTTTCTTCCCAACATGTAGGCCAAACCTAAATACATGAAATCCACCAATTTATCCACACACACACACACACAAACATGGACGGACACACGCGCACACACTCACTCTCTCTCTCTCTCACACACACACACACACACACACAACCATTCCAACAGATGAAAAGCCTGCCAAATGAGGGAGTAATCCATCACTAGTGCCATTATGTGTTTGCAGGGTCCCTCTCTTCAACAATGGCTTGACTGACAGGGAAAGATAAGGCCCTCTGTTGACTGAAAGAGTGAGCACATGAGAAAACAATAAATGGCCAAGTCACCACTCTGCAGCATGAAGAAACAAAATTTGTATGAAGTTTTGTTCCAAAATGAGATATTCACTATCCGAAAAATGACACCTACTCTTACAAAATCACTGATAGCGCAAAAGTCCTGTCTTACTACTATCTTACATCCCTAAGTCCTGACTTTAGACTGAACTTTAGGGAATGATTATCTCCCAAATGGGGTATATAGTGTTTTGTGAATAAACTCAATAAATAACTTAATAACTGTAAGGTAGGTGAAACAGTAATCTAGGCCTGCCATATCTTCTCAGGAAATCTTGCTGCTTTTTTCTTCAGAGTATCATTAACCATTCATAGCAGGGAGTAACAAATGGACTTCAACCCAATGCCAGGAAAGCCAGCCCAAAATAATTAAGGAAATGAAATATTCAACATAAAACTTCTTATTATAGCATCAGTGCCTCATAAATTTATAGAGAAGAAATGAGTGGATTAATTTGAGTGTTAATGGAGAAGAAAGCCAGTCATTTCCCTTTCCTCCCATTTGACTTAATTTAGCCTTCTGAGACTTATACCTAGTATTATTTATCTGTAGAACTTCTGGCACACTGCTAAAAAATGTCTAATTTACGCAAAAACAGATCAGGCGAACCGGGTTTAAGGCACTGGTGCCTGTAGTGGTAATGAAGAAATCGGTTTTATGGGGGAGGAACTGGCTAAGGCAGCAGGCTAATAATGACAAAGGAAAGCTCTTTAGCGCTCCAGGGGAAAGTACAATATTTCGAATAGTCAAGAGCCCTCTGTGCCATTTTTACCTCTTGATGGGGAAATTTGGCTGAATGTAGAACTGCCAAAGTACAGTGCTCGCTGAAGCGAAAAGAAAATATTGGACCTCCGAGACGGTTACGCCCATGGAAAACCCAGACTGAGGAAAATACCTGCACATCCTAACCCTACTTCAGAGACTGATGAGAATTCTAACCAACATGCTCCTTACCTCCATTTCTAAATATACCTTAGGCATATCCATGTACTAATATTAATTAATATTAAAATATTTCACTGGCAAATTTGTAAGGAATACCAGATATCCAAAAATCAGGTTTCCCCAAAATCCCTTTTTAATTTTTGCTGACTCTTGCCTAAACCACAGTGTCTAAGCTTACTGTGACCTCTAGAACCAAAACATGCCAACTGTCAGATCATTCTCACACCCCAATGGATTGCTCTAGGAAAAAGGCCAGGTGCTAACTTTAGGGATGTGATCAGCAACACAAAACCCATGTAAAAAGCAGGGACATAGCAATCCCTCGTCCAAAAAAACTAATTCTGACATACAAAGAAAAAAGCAATCATCCTTCCAACATGTTAAGCAGTTTTTGTGGACCCTGAAATTCTTAAAAAAATGATTTTATCCATCAGGTTTTACCCTTTTCTTTCCAAAGAGAGAGCAGTATAACTTGCATAACTTGAATTAATTGAATCCATTGAGAATTGCCATCTCATTTAATACTGACCCTTGAGGACTAAAATCTAATCAAATTGTCCCTGTCCTCAGCCCATACTAACCAAGATTCCAACCAAATCTTTGAATGTTACAAACAACCGCATTACACTAGGAGCTTAGATAATGTATAGACGATAGGGTAGCCAATAGATTTGTTCTGATCATGGGACGTGCGTCACTGCTCCGAGTGTTTGCACTGGGTGCAGTCCAGGGATCAGCATTCCTAGTGTTGCTAAATTCCACTCAGCGCCCCGTCCAATTTAATCCAACCCTATGATCAGCTGAAACGCACACTGGCCGGCAGCATGGCATGAACGGGAACAACATAGTACAACCCATCCCCTCTGCCCACATTAATCAAATATTTCAGGCTGAGGTCAAAGCCATAGGTCACATTGCGGGTACCGCCATCCTGCGAACACAGCATACCATCATACACTCTGACCCCCACAGTAAGTCCTTAATCTAATTTAGTCCCCCTGATAGACAGATCCATGATTTTCCTTTCTATTTGTGGATCAGACTTTAAGAGGTGTCGCATGGGTTAAAGTTAGATTGTAGGCGAAGGTACGACTCCCACGCGTTCCACAAGTTGATCTCTCTGCCCTGAGCCATGCAGCTGATCCCATCGGACAGCCCCAAACTGAAATGGTAGGTGAACCGTGATGTAATTTCCTCCAGCATCTCCCGATGCGCTTCGCCCGGTGTTCGACTATGAAGAGGCTTCCCACTAGGAAAATGTTCAGATCACTTCTGATCTCTGTAATGAGTTTTGCCACTCCAGTTATATCTCCGGTAATATTAAGAGCAGCATTGCAGTGGACAAATACCACCTCTCTGTCACCGTGTGTCAGTGATTTCTATGTGGCCTGACAGTAATACCTTAAGAAAGGCAACGGTAAAATAATTGAATTTTTACATTCCACATGATTATGGATATAGCGGTGCACAGTTAGCCTAGTACCTCTGGTTACCAAGGTTACAAATAAAAGAAGATTGTGAAATAAGAAATATGCTTGTTTTTGGTCTCATTTCTCAGTCAGCATGAATTATGCAATTAAATAATTATATTACAGTTACATCTAGGCTAGCTTTACCCTTGAGGGATGAGTGGTTAAAAACAATGTAATACTACAGGAAGAGGAGAGTACTTTCACTGTTTCAAATGGTCTTCACACATCTAAGTATCAACACAGTAAATGTGGAAGCTTGTAATAGGAGAAGCTCACATAATGCATCTGTCCTCACTTGGGACAATACGGATATTATTGTGTATTATTAAATAGATATTTTTGGGAAATATGACTGCACTGGTAACCCTATGCTTAATTTTCCTGGGGAGAGGTTTTCAAATTGTGTCACCAGATGGCAAATACTCGTGGGCGGACAAGCCACAGTGGCAGCAAAATATGTTCACTGTTGAATTAAACTAGCCCTGTGTCCCTTAAGTGACTATGGAAATTACTCTAGCCTACATGTCAAATACCCCAAACTAAATTGGCAATTTAAATCAAGTAGAAAAACTGTAACAAAATAAACAAGTTGGGGAATGAGCATAGACTCTGAGGCAAAATATGACTCAAATTTTCAGTAACAAGTTGGTGGGCTACATCAAATTATAACAGATAAAATTGGCCTGGGTGTCATGTTAGCTTAATAACTCCATAAGAATTTGAACAAGAAACTATTAACACATCCCCTTCAGCCTGCTATATGATAGCTTATCATCAATTGTTCAACAAATTGACTCGGGTATCCTTATAGCCCAGATCTATGATTTTCATCTCTTGGCACATTTTCTTGGCCTGTGCAGCTTAGTAACTTATAAAAAGTCAACAGTCTCCCCACCTAAAAACGCTGACAGAGACAAAATAGTTCTTTCTGGCTGTAATAAGACGTAGGCCTCCCGTTGCTAGGGCAAACAGGCTAGTAAAATCAATCTACATTATTGGCTCAGTGAAGGCTGGAATATGTAGCAAAGCAAAGACCCAGTCTGAGAGGAAATCCTTTTAATGGAGGTCTCCTTTACATGAAATCTGAAATAAGCGTTTCCTGTCACCTCCGCAGTGAACCTTTCATTTATCATCCATGTTATATGCAGCCCACACTATAATTTCAAAATTTAAAGGCTAAATGACAACAGCTTTCCACAGGCACAGCACCAGTTAAGATGAAAATAATCAGAGCAGACAAGAAATTACAAAACATGCTGTGACCTTTCAAACCTGAGGAGAAAGGCTGTGTATACATTTACAAACTGTACGAGGACGGTAAAAATTTCCCATAACAGAAATTGGAGTGTGACTAATGGGTAGTGAAAGAGCCAGTCTGTAACCTGAACTCCAAAATAATCTTGCATAAGTCTCCATGGCCACTTTGGGGGAGCAGTGGGGGGTTTGACAAGGGGACTGGAGGACCACCTGCACACCCAGCGGAGCCAGCTCCGTCCTGGCACCACCATTTGTTACGCTCTGGATTCCCATTACTTCAGAGCTAGGTTGGCTGGGAAATCCATCTCCTGGTGTCAGGTTTATCAAACTTCTATGCAAACTGGAAAGGGAGGAGGGGAACACAGTCATGCAAGGAGCCTCTGGGGGATAGGGATGTCGTCACCTAGGGCTCAGGGAATCCAGCGCATCAAAGACGGGAGGCTCACCTTGCTCTCTGACAGTGTGTTTCCTCTGTGTTATTTTAGACATTCAGGACAGCGTGGAGCCTACGATACAGGGCTTCTCATTCAAATTAGAAGTAGCAGCACTATATGTATGCAAACCAGTCTCAGCGAGCTTAGTGTCAGCCCTAAATTTAATAGGCACTTGACATATGGTGTGAGCTGCTGGCAGAGCTAATGTATGTATAGGGGGCAGGCAGCATTCACCTAGTGGTTGGGGGGGGTGGGCAATCTTGTGAACTGACAGCCACTGGTTTGAATTTTAGCTGGGAATAGCAAGGAGGAAAGCGTTTCACTCCCAGTCGCTCCAATGGAGCTGCCCAGTGGCCAACAGTACAAGATTGCGGTTATACTTAGAAGCTTCCAGGTGTGAATGAGTATAACTGTATCGATGTGAAGCGGGGTGTTGCTGAAAAAGCGTGTACGTGCTCGGTTAAAAGGGGGGCCAGTAGAGGTTTCCTACTTACAGAGACAGAGACAGTCATCCTTGAGGCCTATCCCTTCTGTTTGGTCCTCTGCATCAATAATACAGACTGACATGCACAAGATACTCTCAAGGAGAGCCAGTCACTTTGCTTTGCCAGAGTGCTTACCATGAAATAAACAAATGAGAACTGACAATCCTTGTGATAGTCCATACATCCTCATGAATGGGATACATCCTCTTCTTCTCTCTCCACCCCATATGGATTTCACACAGAAGCCAAGTGGCTTTGTTTTCCTCAACAGCACACATTAACAAGACAAAAGGAGCATTCACCCCAAAGATATAAAAATAGTTCAGAGAAACTTGAAGGTTCTTTGCAAAATGTGAAAGAAAAAAAATCAACTGACAGCAAGCTTGGTGTATAAATGGCGATGAAATACAGATCTGATGTACTGAGCATTTGGGAGCAACAGCACTGAGAACGTGTTCTAGCAAAATGTCTGTCATGAGTTGAAACAGACCTGGAAGAGCGTAGAAATTGTATTAGTTGCAACGATGTATGGCTCCCACTGGGATTTCTGCAGCATGGGAAAGAAGAACAAGGATGTACTACAAATGCCTTTAAAACTGTGATAACCAAATTTGTATAACACTTTTCACAACAAAGTGTTATAATATTCAATGAACAATACCAACATATTAACAAACAATTATCTAACATAAAAGGAGGACACTGCTGGCTTCATTAAAGCCCATAAACCACATTGTAAATAATGATGAATAGATGAATAATGAATATTTTCTGAATAAATAAATACAATTCTTTCCTGCAGGCTGAATTCTCTATACTCAAAAATGTTATCAAGTGTAATCCAGCTGTATTTCAGAAAAAAAAAAACCTTACCTTAAATAGCAATTATTTATACCATCTGTCAAGACACGAAGAGATCAATATGTAAATGTAGCTGCAAGCAGTAACATCCAAAAGTCAAATTATGGCTGATTGAAATATGTGGCTTTTTAGTTTCTTACTACACAAAGCTAACTAACATATCAGGTTCTGTATTATTCTGACTTATGGTTCATTATAGATTGTTAAGGTTTTCTACAATTTTCAAGATTGTGGAAAATATTTCATGGCGCACTTTGCGACTCCAAATAACAAGGTTGTTTCCCATGTTACATAAGAGTCGTGCAAAGTTTCAGGATTCTAGTAATATAATAATATAATAGATAAATAAGATGTTTTTGAACTAGAAGTACATGAGGGAATTCAAGTAATGCTTAATATAGCGGCTCTCATAGACCAGTTGTCATTCTCTCTTTTGCCTTTATGTTTTATGTGCCAGATGAGATCAAGTCACCAATGTATAGCCAAGATGTAAGACCAATACCTGGAGCAAGATTGAAAAGAAGTGTAAGAGGAATTCTGTCAAATACAATAGGTTTCCACAGCTTTGCTCCAGAGCCCCTAATTAGTTGAGACATTTTGCTTGGTGGCTGGGCATTTTAGCCACAGGGGGGCTGATACAGTAGATTGGATTGGACGTACTAGCAAGAGAAGGACACAACCAAAAAGGCTGATTCAGGAGTCTTAATCCTATGCTTGCCTAAAATTGTGTAACACTGCCAAATAACCAAGAGCAAGGAACGCAGTAACTATGAGGAGGTCATGGTAGCTGTGTGGTTATTATTACCCTGTATGATGGCTGAAATCTGGAAAGTGTCCACCGTGCAAAGCCACAGGATTTTAGCGAAGGTATGGAGAATGTGTGTCAAACTGTGCGAAAACATGACATCGGCAATTTGCATAAACAAGCAATTACCCTTTTAAAATTTCATGCAAGTCTACTCTACATAAAGTTGTTATCACAGGAGTTATTCAACAGCAGCAAGGCCTAGATAGAGATGTTCATTAGTCAATCGCTGAGACAAACACATTTGATGGATTAAACAGTCAAATATAACAAGATGCTTGAACTGCCGTGCTGGTTGTTAAGGGAGATCAAAGTGGGGCCTGAGGGTCTGGTAAGTACGGGGAGCAGGATTGGTTCAGCAGAGCTCCAAAAGAACAAGTGCTGGACAAGGAGATACGACATCAGACGTGTGCACAGCATTCCCTTAGGCCTGTTCTTTCAAAACTGTCAGACGACCCTGCACCAAATGAAGCGCAAAGAGGGAGGGCGCAAACATTCTTTTAGAAATCACTTCTGTTCTATCAGTGAGCCAAAGCCTCATTTGGTAACGTGCCATCTGAATGAAGCTGGTTTGGATACAAAAAAATCAATTCAGTTGGGTTTTTTTTTAGATGCCACCCCTCACATATCCTCATCCTACAGTGAAAGACATGACGCATGCCACAGAAGAGACGCAAAAAGCATCTCGGAAGCAATTAGCAATTGTGGTCTCATGTAACATTATAGGTAGGTTTAGGTTTTATTCCTACTAGGGCTGACAATTCCAAAAAAAAAATGCATGCAGTTATGGTACTGGAAAATGCTTTGAAAAAAATCTTTCACTAAATGACATGTTACGTTATTTAGTAAGGGAAAAAGCCCAAGCCTCTGAAATTCAAGCCAGGGACCAAAACATCATATACAGACTTTAAAAACATGGATAATGTGTGTGGCACTCACTCCACTGCTGGAAGACGTTTCTCAATGACATACATATTTGCTTGCTGATGGATTGCCTGTCTGCCTGTAGTGGTGTACATAGAGTAAGGAGACATAAGTGCTGACAAAGTGGTTTTCTGCTTCTCAGCTTTCAGTCGATAGACACATCATAACATACAGGCCTAGGATGTCTATTTCCATGATATTTCACCCGCGCAACAGTGTCTAATCTGTTTCAACAACTCCAACCAGGAATGAATTAAGTCTAACTGCGGCGGACAATAAAAAAACTCAGCTGTAAGTGTAACGACAAAGCATGAATAGCATTTCCTTCTTTCTTCTTTTCTGTTTATTTTCTCTGGTATGTTCTATACGATTGCCCATCCTTTCTGTTATATAAATGGATGTTGCATTTCTTTGAGGAACGCTTACAGTAAAATTGAAGAGAAGGTATACAGCAAAGAGGTTTACTAGACTTTGTGAGAACATCAGCTGAGGAGAGGTATCGGTACATTGACTTGACACGCCAAATAATTCCCTTAATGTGTCTAAATCCACACAGGAATGCGTGAAGATATGTCTGAGAAAATGGCAGCCATGATTGCATTGTTGCCATAGGAGGACTTGTTACTGCCACCCTTGTGGTGCAAAGTGTGACCAATCGATTCAACTTCCTCCTGAAAAACAACACGGCAAGTGGGGAAAATCAGCATCTGCTGTGTCCCACCCTCTGTTATATCTGCAAACCATTCAAACAGATATGATATCACACAATGCTCAATTTTCGAAAGAGGTAAACAAGGGAGGGATGAGCAGAAAAGGGAGGAAACTGAGAGAAAGGGAAGGGGAGGGAGGCTTTTGTCTCTGCATTTCTCACAGGGGGTATCGGAAACAGCCTGATGCTGTCCATCAGAGGTGAAGCCAGAGAATAGACTGCCCTATTTATCTAATGAAGAGGTCATGGGGTGGGGGTGAGGGTGGTAGCTGAGCGGGGCATAACCAAGATTGTCACCACGCTATAGTGAAACAGCTCATTTTGCTTCAATTCATTCCAGAGGAGACAGATTGCCTATAACCACACATGGCAAAACAAGGTCACGGTACACTGACCTACATGCAAACAAAATGAATGCCGTGGAATTAATCTACAAACCTCACCGCTGAATCAGAGGTTCAAACAGGACGGGACACTAACACAGACCAAATGCAGGTAAAAACGGACTGTGGCTGCTAAGTTTTCTACTCGACCAGCCACTTTTGTAGGTAACCAATCTAGATCACTAGATTGTAAGAGGTCGTTTTCTATTCTAAAAGTCTTGTTTGTTGTCAAAATAGAGAAAATGTCAGGTGAATTTGGGGATTTACCGGACATTGCACCCTTTCGGCAAAAAGTTAGGCAGTTGGATAAAAAGATAGAACTCTTCTCTGGGTTCATGTGGTTGAAGCAATACAAACATTTAGGTAAAAGACTCATTATAATCCCGCAGTTAGTAACCTGTCTTTGGATGAAAAATCCCTCTCACAAAATGGAGCGCAAAGTCTGTTGACACAAGTTATTGAAAAGGGACAATATCCCTCATGGCCTGAGGGAAGCTTTTGCGCCCCCCCCCCCGTCCCATAGCCATATTCCAAAGCTAAGAGGGTTGCATTACAATAACGTCACATAGAAGCTTTGTGTGTGGGGGGTGGAGAAATGGGGGAGGAGCTGTGTGTCGGACTGGCACTCTTTCTCCTCAGGCTGGAGGCCATTACTCAGACGGTTTTTGCCACAAAAGGTTGTTCAAGATGTCCTCATTATCCTCTCTGATACCACCTGAGGGCCCTGCCACACACAGTACTCAAACCACGGCTAAGCCCAGCCGAGGTATTAAGAGCTTGAAGAGTCGCAGATCCTATTCACCTGCAACACCCTTTAGCCTGCCCAAAAGACAGATGTCTGCCCCATTGTTTTTTGCTTTTTTTTTCTAATTTTATTTGCTGCAGCTTCAAGGCCAAGATAGGTAAAGCAGGTTTAGACGGAAAAAATGGAGTAGAAAATTGTCATACAGCTTGAGTAAAGCAAAAAAAAGGAGTCGGGGGTTTAAGCAGCTCTGATTGTAATAACTTGGCCCTTCAACACAAAAACAGATGATTGAATTTCTGCTGATTGCTCCGTTGTATAGGCCACGCATATTTCCACAAAGTCCAACTCAAGCACAGAGAAAAAAAAAATTCAAAAGGCAATTCTAAGGCCTCATTTCAATATAAATACAAATGGCATCCATAGAGAGGGAATTTTTTTTTTCATTACAACTCATAGGCTATCTGACATGACATACTCTAGCGCTTACAGTTGTTGGCCTACCAGAGGTTGTATGTGCTACTTGTCCTACCTCACTAGGTGTGACATATAGTGGCAATTGATTACAACTGTCTGCATAGTGGCTAATGCTGCTACCATAGCAACACCTACGATTGATGGCTTTGTTACGAGGAATAGTTATACACCATTAAACTGGTGTAATAGTGCATGGCAGTCATCTCAATAACCAGGAACAAAGCAATTACCAAGTCATTAAAAAAAGGAATAGACTAATACAACATGGTTCACACAAGCATAACAATGACAAACCTTGAGATCAGCCAGCCTGAAAGTACTTTCAGAACAAAAAATATTCTTTGTTTATATGATAAATATAATTGATGAATGAATTAGAAATTTTTATTTGTATTTTGCGGAACTCTTAGGAATTCATTTTTTGTGCATTTTAGCATGGGTTTAGTTAAAGAAACATTGTCTAATTATCTGTGGATTAGGGCTGAACAATTAATCGAAATTTTATCGAAATCGTAATATGGCCTACTGCAATTTTCAAATCGCAGGAGGCACAATATTTATTAAAGGCGAAATGTGTGTCAAAATACCATTTTAAATTAAATATTGTCGTGCTGCAGAGATGTCCTGGCCTACACATCATATTCTACAGACTTAAGAAAACATCTTTGTTTGGTACAGATCCCCGCAAAAATCACACCATAATCATTTTAATACGTTTTTCAATGAAAATGAGAATAATGGTGTAAAATTTATCATTCCCTCTAATATCGCAAATCATATCGCAATTGCAATATCAGTCAAAATAATCGCAATTAGATATTTTTTCAAAATCGTTCAGCCCTACTGTGGATGTAAACATTTGCATCGACGTTGCACGTTGCAAGAGCAAAATCCGTCTGCTATGTCATATGCTTCCCCGTCTTACACAGTAGATGTTTAGACTGTGAGTGTAAATGTTTATTTTCCACTGGGATGACATTCTATTGTGTCCTCTTAGTGAAATTTGATGGCGTAGTCAGGAATACCCATTCACAGGAACACCGTCCTACACTGCATCCCACATGCCAGGGACAGGGCAACAGCAGAACTGGCAATGATTGAGAGAACTCAGAATTCAAATGAGAGAGAGAGGAGACGGAGTTAAACAGATGTGCTGTTGTTCTGAGGAAGCAGCATACAGGGTAGACACACACACACACACACACACACACACACACACACACACAAAGCGTATATACACGTGCATACACAGCAGCGCCACTCAATCATCCTGGTCTAGGGCCAATCCATCTATTGCTGGTTGACTGGGATCCAATCACCATTCCCAACAGGGCCAGGATGAAAGAACGGCGGACAGCCTGTGAAGAAGCCCACTCTCTCAGCGTAGATTGATGGGCCAAATCTTGGGGAGGTTCGCGAGGCATCCCATATTGAGAGGAACATACCATAAAAAATCTCTGATGTCATACTGTACGTTACTTACAAACGTCCCTTTAACCTTAGCCAGTAGGGTTTGTATTCGCCGCTATGCATTTTTGTTCACAAAAAATGGTTGCTAAGATGGTATTTTTGCCATTCAACCATAAAAAAACCCATTAAAATTGTTTTACTATCCCACTCGGGCCAGTAGGTTAGAGTTCTACCCATAGTGTACTTTCATGGTCCAGTGGGCAAAAATTAAAATGACAAAAAAATAAACAAAATTACTAACTGTGAATACATTTAAAATTTAGGTTTTGTCACAACTCCACGGTATTAATTGGTCCTTGTTGCACATATTGTATTCATGGGTGAGGCTATAACAAAGAATCCTTTCAGTAAATAGAATCAGTAACATGGGGGAAAAAAAAAACTCAACAAAAACAAGGTTGGAAATTCATGAAGCTTGGTGAGACTCCATCCATTTTGCCAATACATTAATAGGACAAGATGATGGTTGTCAGCTGGCCGCATTGCCAACATACAGGCTAGGTGCTGCTGGCTGTAGTTATGGGCTTTGAGTGTTCGCAGTAATTGTCGGTGTTTTCAAAAATCAGCCAGCTCGATCCGCCTTACTCGGTAATCGCCTACAAATGGTACAGTATTGATTCATCATTTTCAACCAAAGTAAACTGTTGCCTCAACGGTGAAAGAAACAACCTTTTTCTTTTTGCTTCATAATTTGAAGAACATGCTGTCATGTCTGCTCCGCGACCCACTGATTAACTCTGAGGTGGCCAATCTGATTGGTTAGAAAAAGGACAATGGAGGAGAGTGGGCCAGTGGCAGAGCAGAGAGGCAAAGATAACAGGTTTATTATCGAGTAAGAAATATTTTTTTTTAGGGCTGGCCAAGCAACTGGCCTAAGTCAACATCTAGCCTCAGGCCATCGGGCAATCCTTATTGTTGAACCCTGCTGGTGAGTGTTTGTTTATCCTAATTACCAGGACCCTCATAACATGTAGTTAAAATATTGGCTTATTTGGAGTCCCCCTCAGGCAATAATGCCATTTTCTTCTTCTAACTGTCTAGATTGGCTGGGGCAACATAATCCTCCTCCGTCCTAGTTGTCCATTTCCATGTGGTGGATCCAGCCTTCTGCACAGGCTCTAACTGCTCGTTCTCTGTCAGCATCGTACACACACACACACACACACACACAGGGTGTCAGCCTGTCTCTGAGCCTCGAGTCAAATGGTAGCAGCACTGTTGCTGTCGCTAATGCAAAGAGGCAAGTGCTCACGTTCGAGCAGTGCACCAGAGGGGAGAAACGCCTCAGGACAGACACCTACCGAGCCTGGTCCTGTGGCTGCCACAGAGCTCATTAAGATCCACAGTGAACCTCGCGGCGTTCAAAACACCAAAGTGTCCGTCTCTCCCAGTGATGCTGCCGCGTTTAATGACGCCGATAACCTTGAAACATATCACACAGAAAAGGAAATGTGGAATTTCACAGCTTTTAGTGTCTAATTTGGATACGGGCAATTTGTGCAGGACTCAACAGGTCTCAGGGAATTCATATTCAGTTCACATTTGGAGATGTGGACTCCAGATGAATTACACTTTAAACTGGACAGACGTTGCATAACGCATAATGAGTATTTAGATTTCTGAATTACACCTTTAACTGTTATAACCATGCTATGTTTTAAATTTGCCAAATATATAATGTATTATAACCCAGAGCTAAGCCATGTCATTGATAAAGCATTGTAAATGTCAAAAAAATATATGGATCTTAATGTCTGTTCCTGAAAAGTTGACTTTTTGGAGATATGAGGATGTCACTGGCACTATGCAAAAATATCTTATAGCAATCCAGATAATTTTTCCTTGGCTAAAAACCAAGCATTACATGGTCTGACAAACAAACCATCAAGACATATCAGAATTTATCATACTTATCACTTGTGTTAGCCAGTAAATCATATTTAGGTTGTCACACATCCAACTAAACACATGCCGTCCATTTATCAACCCAGACGGACTGACATATTTATTAGTGACAAACATTTGTTTGTAATTAACATCTGTGACAAAAACTTCCACAGATAAAAGCCTGTGGGAGCAGGATAATTGGCAAGAAACAAGTTGGAAGTTGAAAGGCCTGCTTTTCCTTAAAACTTCACAGTAAAACAAAATCCACTGATCTGACGAACCCAATTAGGTTATTAATGCATATTCACTGATGGTTACAAATAAACTGCTGCCGTTTTTGTTGTCTTACTTCAGTTTGAACAAGGTCAATCACTGCCGTGGTTCCCTTTGAAGCTTTAGGGATGAATGATTGCTCATCTGCTGCCACCACAGGTCAGGCTGTCCCTAATCAATAGGCCCATCTCTTCCCTCAAAGAGTGAACTCATTGGAATGCTCCAGGGGCTCACAGGAGGAAGTACACACAGTCCTTGACCATGATATGCTGCTTAAAATGTAAATGAGCCTCTGAATAATGGGATAAGTCAGCAATGAATATGCAGACGACCACAAATTATTTTTGCTTATCTTATAAATCATATTTTGTTTGTTGGCATTTTAGAGGACTCCAGCTTGTTGCTTCTCAACCAAGATGAGGAACGTTAATTCACTAAACCCCAAGGTATGGAAAGCCCCTGCATCATATCATCTGCCACCAAAACTTCCAAACCCAATTATGGACTAGCATAGATTTCTATGGACTTTCAAATAAATTACAGATTTTGGCTTGATCTTTGACCTCTATTGTAATAATAAAAAATTTGGACTCACTTCGGACCTTGCCATATCCAAATGTCTCTCTGATGACAAAGACAAGACGGTTTCCAGTCGGATTCCAGACTTTTTGATATCTCAGTTTTAGGAGTATAAAACACAAAGACAGTTCTGCAGGCCACATTGTTTTATATCCTCTTTAAGATGTAGGAGTAACTGAGATACATGCCTCTAATCCCTGAAACTTTCAGTGTGACCGTGCTGTGTCCTAGCATTTCAGTTTTTCCTTCATTCTATCAGATATCTTCCTGAGGTTTACCTCAGAGGGAGTCAATTAGAACTCCAATTAATTTTTCAATTAAAATAATCTTACTTTTTCCTCACTCGCTGGACCACACTCTGATGTTTGTTTGTTTGGTTGTGGTGCTTCTCTCAGCAGATAAAGTGTGCCTGCACATTACTTTCAGATCAGATCAAAGTGCTTCGGCTTTGTGCAGAAGGTACAAAAGTATAGATAAGACTTGTAGCAAGCGAATGTGAGAAATACCTCTTCTGGCCATGCTGTTGCATATGATTGGTGTGTGTTACTATTAATTACCTTTACTGGGCTTAGCCTTAATTTTATTAGATTAGAGTAAAGAGCTGAATACAAAATAAAGCTTACGTTATATGTTAACAGTATAGCTGGACATTGTGAAAATTTTTCGAAAATATTGGAGAAGAGTTAAAAAATATTGGAAAAGAGTTAAAAAGGCTGATGGAATACTGCATTAAAAATGCAATAATTAAAGAAGGTTTATTCAATTGCCTTGGGTCAGATTTCAATGAGTCTGTTGCTTTTCACTTCAAACCCCATTTCGCAAGCCTTTTATGACTGGATGAGTCTTGACTTTTCCCTCACTTCAAAATTTCCAACTATGAAATGCTAACATGAACACCGCTGTCAATGCACTTTGCCATTTACTTTGAAAATGTTCACTGACAAAATACTGAGCAAAATCTAGTATGAAAATTCATTGAGTGGTAGCTAACCTTGACATGGTATTCCTAGTAAATTTTAATGCCTGAATATCATTGAACGAATGCACCAATTTTTTGTCAAATATTGCTTGCTTTGCCTTATCTCCAAAGCACCATACCGCACTAAATAGTGAACTCACAGAGGTGAAGCTGCTGCCAGTGTTCTTGTCACGCAATGGTAAGTTAATCAAAGCTTTAAGTTGATCAACGACCTTATTCGCCAAAAAGTCTGTGTATTCCTTTAAGTCTACAGTGTCAAATTGTTGGCCCATGAGTGAAATGGAATGTACCCTAAGCAGTTCGCTGGTTTTGACTGGAATCCAATGTAATGTCATATAAGAACAAAATGAAACACATTGAGCTCCTGTCTCATTTCCATTTAGCAAGATTTTGGTCATTTTCAATTCCCTCAGGCCCCACCACCATTTTACCAGCCCCAATGATCACAAAAATCATGCTGAGAAGAAGATTAATCACATGAGAAGGGAAATTGATGCTGAAAATTTATATGTTCAGAGAACCAATATGCCCAAAAGACAATGTCTTTTCAGGTGCTAAGGGTAATGACTTAAATTCAGTTTAGGGACTCCTCTGCAGAATCCTTTCCAATGCAGTCAAAGTATGTCCTTTCGTTGCATAAAAATTGTGGCTTATCACATTGTAGATCCGGAATGCAAAAGGTAATCCTATTCTCCATTTCTTGCTCCAAACATGTTCCTAGTCTTTACTGTATCCCTTTCAATTCAATTACCTTGCATACAAGATAGAAAAGGATTAACCATTCCCTGTGAGTTCTCTAACTAAGCCAAAATCACATGAGGTGGGTTAGCACAGAAGACTGCACAGCAAGGCAAGGAAAGGAGAGAAAAACAAGCTAATCAACATGCAGAGACAGGAAGCTGAGTGAGTCCGAGTCAAGCTGCCAAGCCGCCAGATAAAGATCTGTCTGACACGTAGCCTTTGAAATAATCCACTTGTAAGTACACCATTTAGAAACATTAACATCCAGCCTGGAAAAGGTGAAGTTCTGACAGGGGGAGGACAGGGAGGTTGAACAGTTGGAAGATAGTGTGGACACCATGCGGAGACCTCTGAGACAGACAGCTTTTAGATGTCACTCATTAAAACCCACAGCAACTGCAGCTGATCTTCTAGAAACTTCTACCGGCTCCTTCGAGAGAAAAGGAATAAGCTTCGCCTCCGCTTTCATGGAGATCTTATGTAACAATGGTGAGACACAACTGGGCATTTTCTAATGGGGCTGACTGCAATACTGGAAGCAGGTGATGTTGGCTAAAACATTCCCTGTCAGTTTACATTTGAAACGCTCCACAAAGTAAGTCAGATCCGGTTTGTGCAACCCTTGTTTGCAGTCTGACTTTCCCGCCCGTGTTTGTGCCAGTCCCTGCACTTCCATTCTCTCTGATGAAAAAAGGCAGGAACACAATCACAGGAAAGGACATGCTTGATGTGAAAACATATTGGTTGAGCCGCCATTATTATCACTTACATTCTGTCAGTTAGTAATCCTTGTTGACTTAACAATGAGGTTGACGCCTCCTTGCGTGTGAAGCATAAGACTGTTTCTCTAGTGCAGAGGAACAACAGCGGGAATCAATGCAGACTAGAAAATTCAGCAGGGTTTGATGAAGTTGTTTGCCAGGTTAATTGCTTTGTGACAATTGAAGGCTTTGAATACATCTGAACCATTTCAAGAGACTCAAGTTTTTTCAAAACATTTTCAATTTACTCTGCCAATTAATTAGCACATGTCGTAGGCAATATTACAAGTCTGAAAGCAGAATTCAGAACTACTGGCAGGATCCAAAGTTAAGAAGGGGATAGGGAGCTTATTTGGGGAGAAATACAATGCAATCTGCACTCTCTCTTAAGACTTAAATATCCAAACAAACTTAAACTCACTATTTCGGAGGGGAAGAGAGAAGAGTTTACTGTTCAGATTCAAGATTAAAAGGAAGAGAGGCAATTTCTATTTTTCTGACAGTGGTTCCTACTTCAAGTCAAGGATAAGGTTCATATCTATATATAGGCCTATACTTCTTGACAAAGAAAGATAAAGCTGGGAAAATTGCTTATCCTTGTGCTTGACACAGTAAGAACAATAGGCTACTTCCCTCACTCCACAACTTTGGTGTCATAAATTTAGTCCTTGCTTTCTTTTTGCTGTTACAAATACATGGGCAGAATAAACCTGAAGTGAAGATGCTGAGATGGTGGGGGGTCAGGTGGAGAGGTAGGTGTGTGTGTGTGTGTGTGTGTGTGTGTGTGTGTGTGTGTGTGTGTGTGTGTGTGTGTGTGTGTGAGAGAGAGAGAGAGAGTGAGGGGGGAGGTTGTACTACTCATATCTACGCTGGAAAAGAGAGCCTAACTGTTCAGCACATCTTGAGCTATAAATCAGTGCCTTGGTCAACCTGGCCAAGAGCATTTTCAAACCCATTTGCTGGAGATAATGCCAGCTATTCCTCCCAGCCCCAGGGACAGGAGAGCCAGTCTCATGAATCATTGCCCTCTTAGAGGAGCTGCAGCATGGATCTCACCTTGCTGTGTCCATAGGGTCCTCTTGACTCTTCCTGGTAGGCAAAAACAAAGGGTGGTAGGAAAGGAAAATATTTGGACTATGGCCAAGAAGTTCTAAAAATCAGGTGAAGGAGCATGAAGGCTAGCCTAAATGCTGACAATAAACAGAAGCTCAGAAGATGAAGACAGTAGTGCCTCGATCTACCATAAACCATTATACTATTGTCTTTAAATTGGGACATTCAAGAACACCTGAACACTAGAGGATAAGTACTCCATTTCAAAACTCATACATACATAGTGGTGCTGGAGAGAAGCAACAGGGTTTTCGCCTCAGTTCACCAAACGGCATTCGTAAATAGCATATGTGGGTTAGAGCTGAGGAATTAACTGAATGAGTTTATCTGAATGACGTCAACAATCCTTCCCGCTTTTCACTTTAGAGACCACAAATATGATACGCACTAGTGTGTTGATGGAGTCATCTTGAAGACACAGACGCAGGTTTGCAAGAAATAGGCTAATATGTTGCCACAATTTTCTTATGCTTGGAATAGTAACAACTGCTGTGGAAATGAGCATGTTGACGTAAGAAATGACGAGGTTTCCTTTTTTACAACATTATTGCAAGGGGCAGGATAATTCATTAGGGTGGATTTGTTTAACTATGTTCAAATATGGAATGTCTGAGCCTGAGTTGGCTAATTTGCTGCCAATAAATGCCCGTACATTGAACATATGGAGGATATAGCCTAGCCTACACTATACGCATAGATGTGCTGCAATGGAAAATGAGCCGTAGGCCCTGTTGAAATGGAAAAGAAGCTTTTATTCAGAGCCCATATACATTAAATATACAATACATTAGATTTATTACAGAAGACAGCCCAATGAGTTCCCCCCTGCCACCACCCAAACCACAATGTAACCTCAAACTGCAATATTACATTACTTTCTGACTGCAGTTAGGAAAATTCCATATGATTTCGGCTCTGCTATAGTGTGTAACCTTGAAAAGTACTTATTGTGAGTCTGATGAATGCTGGTAATGTGCAACCAAGTATTGGGCCATTTATATTATCATAGCCTATATTTATATATAAATAGTCTACAGAAACTTATCATTGAGGTCACTGCACAGCCATTCCATTAAAAGCGAATTCAGAAGTCCCAGTGCTTCTTCATTTCTTGTGAGTTCACATACTTGTTCAGAGATATGAGAGAGGAACAGTAAAGCCATCTGCCTGACGGAAAATATTATACACTTTAGGCTCATCTCCAGCAGGCCTTATCAGTTGACTATTTTCTCACTTCAAATAGCATGTGATTAATTCAAGCAAGGGCCAACTGGGATGACCTACATGGCAAGCATAGGTGTATGGTTAACATTTCTTTTTTTGAGAGAGGCAATATCATAAATGCTGGTACGTTTATAGCTAAAAATGTAACTTTTTGCCCATGGCCTAAATTGAAATGTCATGGTGAATGTCCAGAAATATGGATACTGACTGGCCAAAACGAGTTCCAATCTGAACACCACTGAATTAACATTCATTTATGCCATCCAGTATTGGCCTATTATGAAACAATAACAAGAACAAGTGCTTCATTTGATCAGAATATGCACTGAAAACTGTGTAACAATACTCAAATAAAAATCTAAAATGAGCAGAATATTTGTTTTCACAAAGATATCAATGATATATCAGCATTTTGATGTTGGCTAACCTACCATTTTCAATCCAGCCAGAATAAAATAATACCGCCATCTGGTAAAAAATTCAGTAAAACGTGCTGATGCTGAATGACATGTGTGCAATTTTCTGAATGATAAAAAGTGCCGAAGTGAATATAGCCTAGTTAAGGGGAGTCTATAGTGAATGAAAATATAATTGTTTTGTTTTTTTCTCCAAAAAAAAAACTGTTCATGCCATATATTTTTTGCCTGGATTTATTTGCCAGTCCCTGAATCACTGTTGCTAGATTCAGAATGAATGAATAATGAAGCTGAAAATGGCAATTCAGTCTGAATGTAATATATTTATACCAACACTACTAAAAGTTTACACTTTAATTTTGAAGGCAGAATCGCCTCACTTGCGGTGACATTCCATCTGTCTCTGGCTAGGAGCAGAGACTGTCTAGAAAGCCTCAACAGCTAGTGTTGGGAATGTTTTTCAATTTGGCGTGATCTTATTAAAGCCAAATGCATGACACAAGTGAAGGCAAGTGACTCTGATAAAGCCATGTAAAGCAATAATTTAGGGACTGAATTAAGGGCTGAGCAAGGCTTAAGAGGATGTTGTTCCCACAGCTAGGCTTAAATTACATGAAAAAAATTCTAAGAGTTAGGTGTGAGACTACTTATTGTAAATAATTTATTTGTGGGGCTCCAGCTTGTGCTTGCCAAATGATAAAATGTTTGACTGGAAATAGCCTTCATGGTCAGAATTATTTTTTAACTTCTCCCCATGTCTCTTTTAGGGTGTTAAGTAACAGAAAATAATCTAAATTTATGAAGAAATCTGATTTTCTAGCAATGTTTTATGAGGTCAGAATGAATCTGGCAAAAGCCAATCACATATTTTCAAGGTACTTGGTGCTATAGTAAGTTAACCAGTAATGGTTTACATTTTATATTGTGAGGATTGAAGACAGACAGACAACACAGATGAATTGGCCACACACATGCAAGAGTGTGTCAGCTAGTTTTCTGTTCTAGCAATTAAAATCTTTATCTGACCCTTTAACCTTTTAGTTTAGGGGCCAGTAACCCAGATACATATAGTTCTTCAACTATCTTTGTATGGGTGAGAATGTCACAGCATGCTGGAATTTGGCACTTTAATGTTGGCAAACAAATACACTAACTATACAAATACACTTTAGGCCAGTGACTAAAATTGTTAAAATTTGTTTTAAATTTGAGTCCTTATTTGGAATTTTTGCCTTGTTTAGTTGCTGTGAATCAAATAACCAAAACTAGTGGTGCACCAGCAGTGTCTATAGTTTAGGAATCTGTGCTGATCCAGCTCCAAGTACTCATACTTGGATCAGCAAACAAAGTTGTCCCGATACTGATACTTAAATGAGCTGCTGCGCTTTGGCACGGTAAAATACTTTTCCGGCAGGAGGAAAAATGTCTGCAGTGTGGTGATTCTTTGATCTCAGTGAAGCAAAGTGCCAGCTGTGCCAAGCAGAGGTGTCTGGCAATGTTGAGAATGGAGGAGACTGAGGCAGAGCGGCTCCCTCAAACCAGCAAGGGACACAGGCCAAGACAACTGCTGGACGGCAAGGAAAACATTGCAAGTGAAGCAGTCACCCGTACAGGCTATATGTAGGCTTAGTCAAGCTATAATCTAGTAGTGATGTACAGGAGAGAAAAAAATCTTCACTCACTAAGGGCTGGCATTAGCAAAATCCTGTTGATTTGCAAATGTGCCAACTTTATTTATTGTTCTTATTCATCCATTGCTTGACCGTGAGCTCCAATGTGACATGATGACATGCTGTCAACGCTAATGGTCTCTGATGGCATCAAGGCCCTGTCAGGAGGACACAGGGGTGCTGGGAGCCAAGGCCATGGTCACCCTCTGCGGAGGAAGAGCTGTCATCTCTGTCCCTCTCTGCCAAACAACCCGCCCCCACTCCCTAAAATCCTATCCATCTGCCGCATCAGCGGGGCAGGGCGAGTGCAAGCGATGCACTTTGCTGCCATTCGCTGTCGTGTTTCGGCACACCCAGCTAGTGGCAACGGGTGCTCCTGTGTCAAAAGCTCCACCTGCCACAATCAACACAGTCAGTTACTGGCCTTACTGTTTCTACAAACGCAAATGTAAAAGTGGTGTTGATCTGTCTTGATGCAATTACCATGAAGCCTACCTAATGGCCAGCACTTTTCTGCACCTGATAGTGTCCCGTGTTCTGACTGTAACAGTCAGGAACTAGCCGTTATTGTTTCCATAAAATAAAATAAAAATCCAGACACAGATACAGATTCCTAATCCTCCTTCCTAATGACCAGGACGTTTTTTGCACCTGAAAGTGCACACAAACTCTCATGCTCCGCCTGTCAATGTGCTTGTATAACCGTGTTTACGCCAAAGCTGGTAATGGCTTGGACAGAGATCCCCTTGAGGAAAGGAGTTGAAAGAGAGAAAAAGACAGGGGAAAGCTGTGGCCCAGACATCCCTCAGAAGAAGGAAAATGTGCAAGCTAAAACATAGGAAGTCATGAGACCGTCACTAATAACATGTAGGAGCGGAATAGCTTTTTGCCTGTCAAATTCCAAATGTTTTTTTAACATCCCGTCGACGTTTTACTTTTTACAACACTGATACAGTACGTTAACTGCGGAGGCCTGATAGTAAATAATGAAGGAATTCAAGACCAGAAAGACATGTTTCCTATGTCTCAAGGAACAGATCTGCTAGCATGCACTGCTCGTTTAAAGTACTGTTCGTGAAAATTAGGAATCAGGGCAAGTTCAATGCGAAAACTGGCTCACTGTTCACTGCACCCAATGTTTAATCTACATAACCTACATGAATTTGTCACATTTTTTACTTTTTGAAGCATGGAGTATCTTGTGACATTTAAGTCTGCCCCGATAAGACGGTCTACTGTTTGACCTTCACGTAATGTTCTGCATCAATTTGGGCACAGCTTGTGTGAGTGTGTGTGTGTGTGTGTGTGTGTGTGAGTGTGTTCTAATTAGAGGAGAACCAGAAAAGAATGGGTTGACAATGACAAGCAAAACAAATGACACCAGCCAGTGAGCCGTTGCTCCATTTGTCCCCATCCAGTGTTTGTCTGAAATGAAAGAGTGCGTCATCTGTTCACTTCTGCTGACTGGGCAAATACACAGCCAAGGCAGTGAGCCCTGACACGCGTGTTGCATGTTCCTGTCGTTTCCCTTGCACATTTACCAATACACACGATGTGATATAACTGTCCCTTGTGCCATAACCCAGGCTGAGCATCCATACAGAAGCCCTATTCAGATGCCAAAAGAAAGATGTAGTAATCCACAAGTGGTGACTGCAGAGGACATCGGGCTACGTCATCATAAATCTACAGCACCGTCAGACAGGCAGCACCAATTACTAACCATCTAATCTAAATTATGGTCAGACCGATATATCAGTTTGCTGATTTATCAGGCCGATATTGGCCTTTGATTAAACATCAGCCAGTCATGCCGTCCACTGCCGATTACAGGCCAAAATGTATTATTTATGCTCATTTACCATTTGACAGTAATTCAATGTGGTCTTTTTATTTTTTTTTTGGTAGAGAACAGGCCCATCCATTCTTTATGTCGCCTTGCTGTTTTTAATTTCAGAATTTGCCAGGAGTGCAGCGCAGAGAGAGAGACTTGGTCATTTAATTTAATTTAGCTCCTCTCTGAACAGAGCGTTTTCATTATTCTATTCATTCACTATTTTCAATTGTGATAAACACTGGCAGCTCGCATATATTTATATCTGATATGTTATGAATTTCATGGTCTATAGGATTACAAGTAGTTTAATGTATTGGACAGAAGGCACAAGGCTATGCTGCGTCGAAGAAAAACGTTTTTCCCGCACAATGGGCAGGAGTATCAGTATCAGACTAAGCACCTCAGTTATCAAGCGCACACTAACATGTCATTACTACGATTGGACAAAAACAAAAATATATTTGCACATGGGCCAGCAATGCCATTCAGCCATAACAACAATCTGTGCTCTAAACTGAAATTTCACTGTTGTTAGTAGTCAGTCTGGGTAAAATGCATCATTTCAATTGGTGTCACAAATATTGTGTCAGACACAGTCATCACGATTGTAAATCATGATTATTAGTCTTGATGATTTGGGATATAAAATGGTCTTACTGCACTTTGCATCTTATAACATCTTGACCGTTTTCAATTACGAAGGGCATTCGTGTGAAATGAAATGTTTCAACATTGCTGATATGCCAATGTTCCACGATTGAAATTGTGATACACACTTACTTATGATTAATTGTGCAGCACTCAGTGAAGCCACCCCTACACGACAATAGAGAGAAGTAATTTGAAGCAAATAGATACACAAGTATCCTAAAAATGGGAGACATAACTTTTAGGATAAAACAATTAGGCCACCTGAAAACAACCCACTTTCTGTGTGTTTGCTGAGTAAAAGTTTTAATTAGATGCCCTGTGTGGTGAGAATGCAGAGCCATCTGGGACCATCTGAGATGATAGGGACGGCAGATGAATAGCAACAGTTTCTACATCTCACTACAGTCTTTGTCATGCATACCAATGGGCAGCTGACTGCACAATGTGTGTATGATACTGCACAGCAGTTATCTGGAAGTTACATTTCTCACATCAGAAAATCGAGTCTATGGCAAAAAAGAACAGTGACATTTTTGAGTCTGCATGGAATAATAAATAAATTGAGGACTAGCCTAGATTTTAGCCTAGATCACTAGATTTCTAGTCAATTTAGGTTAGGGTCAATGCAAGACTAAACTGTGAATTTGAAATGTAATTGAATTTTGATATACCAACAGATGAAAGTTTAATTAAATTTAAGAAGGAAGAATTCAGTGACGTAAGGATATCAATCTAATGAGTCACTTGAATCTCCTTATATCTCCTTAAATTATTTAGGCTACTCAAATTCCTTGAACTTCAATTCAATTCCCATTTCTACTTCACTGATTTCCTTTTAGTGAGTTTTGTTTATTTAAACCCACACCTTCTGATTTGACCCCCTACCCTGCTTGGTTTCTACATCTGCACTTAAGCTGGTGGATGGACAACTCCCCGTTGTTTTTTCCCATCCCTTTGCCAAGCCCCCAATTTTCTCTCATGTCTCCTCAGTACTCAGTCTTCTGTGTCCCACATGCATGGAACAGCACGCAATGACTGGTTTGCAATGCCACACCACCCCCCACCAACCCCATTCCCCGTTTTAGCACTGCCCTGAATTATTGTGTTTCAAGAAATACAAACATGTACGGTGCATCAATGAATAAAATTTCTTCTTTAGTTTGCCCTCAGAAAACTACTTATACCAGCCCCCTTTCCTGGAGCTGGCACAGAGCTAAAACAAAGGTAACCGAAAGTCGCTTTCGCACATGGAATATGGAAACAGCATATTACCTTTTCCAGAAAAGGTAGTGGGGTCTGGCTTGTTCACAAAATCAACAACTGGTCCCTCAGACAGACTAGCAGTCAGAGTTGAAAATAGGGCCAGCTGAATATATTCTGATATTGTGACTTTTGCTCTAGTGTTTATTTATTTTTTATTCTTTGTAGGCTATCCTTTATATATATTCAGGGAGAGTCATGTGAGCACACTTGTTCTCCTGCAGCAACACTTCAGTAATGCTTCACATTGATAGAGTTGCACACATTCACACTTGAGAGCTGCCCAGTACAACCACAGTCGTCTATTGTTGGCCACTGACCAGCTCCAATGAAACAGTTGAGGGTTAAGCGCTTCGCTCAACGGCACCTTGACGTTAGTTGTTGAGGGAGAGGAAAGGGATACTCATTCACTGTTCCTCACCCACATTTTCTAAGCCGGTCCGAGGATTCAAATTGGTGATCTTCCACTTACAAGCTCACTTTTCTAACCTCTATTTTGCCTCATTTTGCTTATTATCTGGGATTTTTGCTTTTTCATCCCCTGTTGCACTAAGGAGGCTAGTTATTTTGTAATAAATGCATCTTTAACCATCAGTGACATCTGCCAACAAATGCACTCTTATGCCTGGGTTGCTGAGGAGCTCCCTTATTCCGGCATTTGTCCAATTTTCCAGCTAATAGGGGCCCACAACACATTAGCCTAACTGCTTAAGTTGTGAGTGCTTGGTCTGTTAATGTAATCGTTTTATTCTCACATGTCGATACAGAACTTTTACACAAACGTTACAGCAAATTGCCTGAGCCAATTTTCCCAGGGTGACTCTGGTTCTCATTCACACATGACGGCAAAACAAAAAGGCTCTGTAGCCTTTATAGGAAAGGCTGCAAGTCTGAAAGGAGTATAAAGTTTGGGGAAAAGTCTGGTATATGCAAGATTACTAGGCCTATATCCTGGGGGTCCTTCTGCTACAATGAAAACCAGACAGATCCGATTAACCTTACATTTGACCTTTCAATGTCATCGCTGACTTCACTCAGTAGCACTAATATCCTAACTAATGTCCTCCAAAGAAAAAACAACAAATCACACATAAGGAATGGCTAAAAATAGGTCACTGGTGGTAGCTCAGGCCATTTTTGGGTCCTGTGTCTGTTTCCACTTTCCCCCGATGCGGTGATGGCCAGTAAAACACCAGTGTAAATGGTTTATAATGCCACCAGTAGACTCTGAAATGGGAGACCTGGTTTCAATCAGCAGTCAAATTGCTCCTACATTACCCTTGCCGACAGAGTACTAAATCACTCCTTCCCTCCATGCTGCTGACGTTAAGAAACAAGCATTGTTAAAAATCCACCATGCGTGCTAGTAAGAGCACCCTGCCTTTATGTGGGGATGGGATGCTGAACAGGACAATAGTAGTTGCCCACGGTGTCCCTCTAGACAACCAAGTGAGATGAATTATCCTAAAGGTCCAAGCAGAAAACAACACACTTTTTCTACTACATGTATCTTGATCCTTTTTTAGGCAGTAGCTGAAGCATGAGGCCTACATTAGTTGACCCTATCTGCAACCTTTGACGTAAACTTTGGCTTATAGTCTGCCTCCTTTAACACCCATGCCAAAGAGCCCCATCACAACTAGTTCAAACCAGTTTGCCTGGTTAAAAAGAGTTTTGGGTTTCTCTGTGCCAACGCCCTGACAGTGGGCCAGTGAGGCGTCTCAGAGTACTTATAATCCCCTATAAACCCCAGAAACGTTGATCCCGCCCACCACAGACCAACACACTATGGGCAAAACCTCTCATTAAAAATCCAGGGCCCTGAAATTACCCAGATTTTACCCATATGGAAAGCATGAGAAAGCGTCAGCTGGGAGAGGTTTGTGCCGAGTGGTTTTTCAGCGTGTGGCCACAGAGGAGCTGGAGCTCTTTAACAGTGCCATTCAGCCTGGCCCCTGCCAGGCAGCACCGGCAACTGAGGAAGCTGAGGCAGATGCTCTGGCTACCAGCCCCGGCCCAGGCCTGCTAGGAAATACCCTACACAAATACATACAAACACATTGCACTCATACAGGCATTGGACATGCACATGACAAACACAACACATCCGCCATGAAAATGTGGATAAACGCCTTTAAGTTTTCACACAAGATTCTGATGTTAAATAACAGTAATACCCAAGCCTTACAGGTGAGGTGGCTAGAAAGCCAGTTAGCTAACACTGACTTTGATTATTTTATGTAGCCTAGCCTGTGCGGGCATGCATGTGTGGCAGGGGACATCGGCAGTAAGTGCCTACACCGATTTCCTTCACAGCCACTGTTTCAGAAAAGTCTCAGTGGAAACACTGGATGAACTGTTGACCCTTTGTCAAGTGAGAAAAGAAGAGAGCGAGGTGGAGATGGTGTGAGGTGAGGCACCCCGTGCTCCCTCGAGAGTCTCAAGGATAAAGTCAAATAAATTGTGTTTCTGCTTTTGAATTATTTTTGTTTTGAATTTGCTTGAGTATGAAATAGGCCTAAAAGCTTGTTGAAATGGTACAGCAAATAAATAGTCTTTGAATCGGAAAAAACATTTACATATACAAAAAAGGTTCAAAAGTCAAAAATGAATTGTTAAACAGCTCAGACAACCCACAAAAACAGAGAATAAACAGGGAAAGCCTGCAGCCTCACTAACACAACTAGTCGACAGGAGGAGGGGGACGAAAACCTTGCTGCTTTAGCAGCATGGCACCAAACATCAACATCAACACAGGCTTAAGTGATCAAATATGCAGAACAAAATTAAGGAGCCACAGCAGATAGCCCAGCTCAAGCTATTTCGGCATAGATCCAAAGCAAACCAGAGAGATTCACCTGAAAAAGCCTCCCATAATAGCCTGTCTCCCATAATAGCCTGTCTCAGATAAACGCAAGGTACTCTCTAATGTTGAGGCAAATTGCCTAAATGCCCGAGCCATTAACATAAGTTTTACAGCAGGCTCTTCCTCTGAGGCCTCACAGAACTGTATAGGCTATAGCCTATAGGACAGCATAGTATCACATTACCCTGAATCTGGAATAGGAATAGACCCAGTCACTTTATTTTCAGTTAGTAGGAGCTGAAGGTTAGAAACCGAAACGTGTGGCGGGCCCTAAGATTCAATTGCAGAAAGCCTCTGATGCAATTCCAAGAAACTAACCCACCCTCTATCATCCCATTACAGTTTGGCTCACGGTTACGTCTGTTCATTGTGCCTAACAGCTATAATCGGTGTCATGTATTGATAGGGGGTGGCTATGAGGCTACTTCACAGTGTCACTCAAGACCACACGCAAAACTGTCTCCAATTCTTTCTTTAAATAAACCAAAGAGGGCTGCAGCGGAGTTGATGCAATGCTGAAAACCTTTCTATATATCCACCCAGTGAAAAACAGCCTCCCTGTTTCAGATGTGTTCAAGATAGGAAGAAGGCTTTAGGCTATTCTGTGAAGGAAAGCTGGCAAAGCGGTGCATCTGTACAGGCTGTCACAAAAATGGGATTGAAATTGTATTCTCTAATGGATCCCTATTGAAATTTATGCTTTTGCTTCATCTGCAGGCACCAAATTCATGATATCAAACCTGTCTCCGCATCCAGTGCTGCAGGAATAGTGATTTTTAAGGATAGATGAATGACACAGACGTGACAGGAGCATTTGCAAGTGATGGGCATGCAAGTACTCTAATATCTGTCTCTTGTAATGATAAATAAAGAAAAGCAGAGGTTTTATGTGCCGGGGGCGCTCAGGCGATCACTGACACGCTCACACGCACGCGCACACACGAAGTGAAAAGGCAGGTTTACAGATGGCCTCGGCACCCTATGGATGGGGAAGGCAGTCTTATAAGAAGTCAGAAAAGAGAGTAGATCATTACATTGCAATTAGAAAAAAATAGGACAACGTGCTCACGCCCCACAGACCAGAAGCCCATTGATCACTGCTGCTCCTATTTGTTATTTCATCATTGATTTTCGACCCATTTTCTGCCTGATTGAAGCTTTCATCCCTGCAAATATTAAACGTCAATTTTCTCACTCCAAAGTGTGTGCACGCAGTTTCTCGCCAACTCTGCGCAGCTTTGTATATCGAAAAACACTTATGATATAATCTTAGGACGAATAGCGCCCGATTCGTTCACTATTCCACTTAGAAATGAATCTAGAAATGAGTGCCATTTTTCAAAGCGTTACGTTAGTTGTTTTTTTCCCCCACAAATAATCTCCTGTCACTGCCCAGGCTCCTGTCACCAGAACAAACCTTGGGACTCTTTCTAGCAGGGTGTTTTCCCTTCTCACAGTTTCAAGTTGTCAACATTAAACACAGAGTTAGCAAATAAAAACAGCAACAAACTGCATGCGTGGCTGCCTGTCTGATTAGCTAACGTAAAGCCCGATTTGGTCATGCAATGCGGAGCTGACCTTTTTCAATATCTAGACCAATAAAAAAGCATTTGCAAAGTAACCGTCCGTTTACAACTAGCATGCTAAACAACCAGATACATTAATTTCACTCAAAAAATGTCGGCAAGTTAATGAAGTATGGCAAGACTAATGCTTCAAGTTCAACGACGGAGGGGACATTCAAAAGATAACGGTGCACTTACTGAATCTCCTCTTTGTCACCGCCGTTGGCATTTCTCTCCTTCTCTAAATCACTTCGTTTAGTCCCGTCTTCAGTTGGTAGCACGGAAAATCCACTTGAAAAATTAAAAATTAAAATTAGAAAATAAAAATAAAAACATAGAGAGTTAGAACCAACCCAGGGCGTAAAGTAAGAGGAGGGGGGGGAAAGATAGGAGTCCACTGCCGGGAGGAACACGAGGTACTATCCCGGCCGACCGGGGTCGTGGATACTGGATCTATTCGTGGCAGCTAGCTCTCTCGCTCGTCTCGCGCTGTAACGGGTTAACGTCAGCTCTCCGCTTAAAGTGTTTCGCGTTGCCTCTGCGCACGAGACAACTAAATGTTTGCGAGTTATTTTCTTCCTCTGTTGCAAGTATCAAGAGAAATTTTTCTAAAGCACAACTCGCATTGTACTCCCGCTGTTGGAAGGTAAACGGAGTTGTTCCCTCTCCCTCACAGTCACGCTTCTTCTGGCTCTACGGAGAAAACACATACAGGTCGGTCAGCAGGATTTTCGGATTCACTCGGCTACACTCGCTGCTGTGTCCATTCATTCCTGCCCAGAAGTCCTAAAACCCCGAAAACATCCAATAAACCAGGGGTAGGGGGGGGGGGGGGTCCCAAACTTTCTATTACATCAAGAACCCCCAAAGAGAGAGCAGGAACCCCTTTTTTGATTTTGTCCGAAGAAACCCCCACTTGCGATGATTTGTGTAGTTTGTTATGATTTAGTGGCTGTCTGTGAAGGTGAAGGTGGGGGGTAAAACAATAAAGGGGTGAGTGACATCTGTAATCACAAAACAATCGTCCTTATACATTCTCTCATTGGGCTAAAATATAACAGTCAAATTAAACTATTCCTCATTTTGCCCCTTCAAGGACCCCTTGTGGTCCCCGAACCTCACTTTGGGAACCACTGCGATAAACAGTCATGAATCAGCGCTGAGAGTAGAAATTTTTACAAATAGTGGCCAATTATTGTACACCATTCTTCATTTTCTAGAGCAAATTGAACTGCACCTATAGAGAGAATACTCCTCCCAGACTCTGTGAAGGCTAAGGACAAGAATGTAATTTGTAATTTATAGGCGCAGGTCCAACTTATACTTTAAATTGTTTTTTTTAGACAGGATTGCAGATAATAGTCTGCACTGTCCACTGACACACGAGTATGTTAACAAGCTGCTAACAAGGAATTACGGTTATAATTTCTGCAACTGTGTAAACATTTATGCGTTATAAGAAAGACCCAGAGCTGCACAGTCCTTGCAGCAAAATTAATTTCCATTTTTGAATATGGTATTAAAAATACTATAAATTTGCATTTGGCATTTCTAATTTCTTATTAACAACCCGCTGATGATCTAGGACACACACTGGGACCTGCAGGATTTGATGGTGGCTGGCTTTACAAGTGCAGCAGTGTGAATGGGGGGCAGACAGAGGCTTCTGCTTACAGTGCAGCTTGGCTGTTATTGCTTGAGCACTCAAGCGACTCAGATGAACGTGCAGGGCATGGACACCATGACCCCGAGTAATGAGGACCTGAATATCTTTAGGATTCTGACAACCCACTTACTCCGCCTTCTAACCTTACCATGATCAATGGTTAGCTTGGCAGAACCCCTGCTGAACTGCAGCCCGGCTATCCGCCACACCCTCCCAGTAACTGGTGCAAATGACGTTTACAGAAGGTTTTACCTGGCCATAAATGTCTCCTGCAATTGGTCCTCCATTCACCACACACATACACACACACGCAAAGACACACATCTCCTTCAGTTTAAAAACAAGTTGCTATGCGACCTTGCAGTGACTGAAAGAGAACTGTGTTCCCATTAGCTTACAAATGATAACTTTAACCAGAATAGTAGGCGCCAAATAAGAGGCCCAGTGAAGGCTATTTCATACAGAGGGAGGGCATTGTTCTGATGATCGGGACCATCAATATGTAGGTGCCAGACACTGAAATCGGTGCATGTGCTCAATAATGCCATTATGTATCTCTGGTGGCCAACATGAGGCCTGTTCTTCTGCGGCAGACTTCTCATGTATACAACCCAGCTGACCTATAAACAACCTTTGCCTGTGAAGGTCAGAGAAGATGTCTGGTGTTGTTTTTTTTGTGGCTTAATGGGTAGTGTATGGCGCTAACATTGTCGGGGTTAGGGGTTGTTTCCCACTGCGGCCATCCATGCTAAAAATGTACACACTCCCTGTGCCGCAGGGCGCTTTGGATAAAAGCATCCACCAAATGGCAGATGTTATTTTCGACAAAATGTTTGAGAAACAACAGATTTTTGATGTGGTGGTTCTGTACCCTGTTGGCCCTCGGTGTTGAATCATACAGTATGAGCTTATACCTTCATCCAGTCAGGTTTAACTTGACTGTATTTTCATTCACCATCAAACTCAAACAAAATCTTTTTTTACCAGTCGGTTAAACCACTTATATGTCTTTAAAAGTATTGGGACTAAAATCCAGCTTTAAACGGCTTTCTGCTTTTAATTATTCTGCTGCAATTTGGAATAATGGTTGGCTAAATTACTGCAAATCAAAAAGGGTCTGAGGTATCAAATCAGCCTCTAACCATCACGCTCCTGGAATGGAGCTTCATACATGGATCCCTTTATCAGCTGTTCCTCCTTATTAATTTTTTTATTGAACTCTCCAGGGAAATTACTCAGGAGAAATTACTTGTAAAGAGATTCATTTCTATCTTGAAGCTCCTCAGTAGGCGCTTGATGGTTTGAAGGCTGATTTAATACTTATGCAGTTACTTTTCTGTCCACATTCCATATTACACAAAGTCATTTAGAATAGAAAACTTGAGAACTTAGCCCATAGCTAAGTTCTCACAGAGATATATTGAAAAGCAAAAAAAAAAAAGTTGTATTGCTGACTGGAAGAGAAATAAGATACCAAGATTTTGGTGTTTAAGGGTTGCATTACTGATTGAGCATTTTTTTTTTTATGACATACTAAAATTGACTATTTAATCATTATCTGCTCAAATGTTCCTGACACCTTCAAACAGGGAACACCTTGTACCAAGTGCTTTGTCCATCTTTAACTGTTCTGTATAGAGATGAAAATACTCCTCACTTGAAGCTGACAGTATTTTAACCTTACAGTTACTGTTTCATTTGCAATTCATGGAGAAAATGGTTCACTGTCAAAATACTGGCGCTTACTGCAACTGTGCCGCATTATTATTATCAGGCTTTCTTCTCAAAATAATATGAATTACGCACCTTACAGGTGTTTCACTTGAGAAAGGTCTTTAGTCCAAAAGGTCAACCGCAAAATAAAAGATGCAGAGTTGATATGTTTAGGGAACCTGGTTTCTTTATACAGACTACAGGGCAGGGATACTTACATGTTATAACTCTTGCATAATTATCACAGGATTCAATGAGGCAGGAAAACAGTTAATGGAAGTTAATGATGAGAAAACACAGAGCTCGTTGTATCATTTACCAACATGCAGTCAAACATGTTAATGATTGCGGTTACGGGATACTATCTCAGTAGGGAGACAGACCAGCACTGACTCCATCAAGAGTGATTTAAGACACCGAGACGACAAATACCTAAAGATGTAGAAGGCACACTTTTGACTTCATGCTCCATTCCCAAGAGGAAATGCTTGGCAGAATAAAGTAATCTCTTTACAGCTGTTGTGAGATGCAAGGAACAATAACTAGTTGGTTGAGAGACGTTGAGAGTTTTGTTTTACAGTGCAGTGATGTGGTTCTACTCTAACATTCAGGAAAATAAATGTCTGCAGCACCAATGCAGGAGAGATGCCGGATGGGCAAAGGGGGGGCATACTGAAATAAATTATAAAACATAGTGCTTTCCTGGTATTTCTCTGTGATATGAAACCTGTTTACATTTTTATGATGCCATACAGATAGCAGATTCAATACTCTATGTTGCCTCATTGTTTTTTCTGTTGCTTGAAGAGAAAATTCAACCTTAAACTGAATTCACGTCACTAATTCCTGTAACCTTGGACAGCTCAGTCTAGATTTTCAAACAAGATATTTCTCTTTCACCACTAGAAACAGAAAAAACAAAAATCTGTTGATGATGTTATCCAAAGACAATTCCTGGAGCTTCTCCACTGACGGTAAATAGAGAGAGATACAGTGACAGCATCCACAGTAGTATTATGGTGGTATGGGCACATTTCCAGGTTCAGTTACCAGTAATATCATGTATAATGATATCAATAATGAAGCTCATTTGGATGTGAAAGCTCAAACATTCAGTCAGTCCACAAAGCTCTTAGTTTTGTCTCTCAATGACATCACACATTAAAATTCGCAGTCCTCTGCTTTCCAGCTTTACAAGTTGTTCATGTCAACAAATATTGATGTATCTGTTGAGGATTAAAGAAATAAAGTGAATTCTTAATTCTGAATTTAAGGTTAGAATGCAGACAAGATGAGGTATTTAATGGAACAGCATCGTATGATCACAGACACACCTCTCAAGTAGCGAGAGAGACACATTAATGATTGGAAATGCTCTCCCCCTTCAAAGACTGGAGCCACAAGAAACATAGCATTTTCACGGAAGATATATTTAAAAGGGAGAATGCAAGGGAGAAAGAGAGAGAAAGAGAGAGCAATGTGGCAAGAGAGAGTGGTGGGTTGGAATTGGATGAAGGACACATAAGCTCTCATTGAGTTGGCAACACTGAAAAGAGCCCTTGGTTATTGAAAAAAAAAAAGAAATCAAAGGCAGAAAATTCCAGCAGAGGGATGGGGGCATAGAAACAAGCCTGCGATGGGAGGAAAATCCTCCTCTTCTTTGTTTTTTGTGGTTAGAGTAGTTAGCCACTCAGCAATAGAGGAGAGATGCATGGTTGCCAGCAGGTTGGCGAGGCCCTTGAGCACAAGGATCTAAGAAGGAATAGGAGGCGACACAGCACAAATTGTTTTATATTCTGCAATGTGGAGGATTGTGCTGAGTGTTTAACGCTGCTTTAGCAGGAATGGAACACTGTGTACTATAGTGACACTATAGTTCCCCTTTGCTATATGCTATACAGCCTGACACAACAAGCATCCCATCATCTGCAATGACACAGAAATTATTCACAAAATGAAATGTTACATTGTATTGCAGCCTGCTTCTGCACTCTTCCTCATGTATAGCTAACACAGTGTAAGTGCACACATTGCACACGTAAGGACAGTAACAGCAAGGTCATGATGTAGTGATGCCCAGGATACAACACAGAGTAATGTGTGCTACATGACAGCTCAGGAATAGACCTTAGGTTTTATAGAGGAGACGATCTCGCTCTGTAGCCAGCAGTTAAGAGAGGCGAGTCAGTCTTGATGGATGTGATGGACAGGAATCATCCCTCTGTTTCTTCCTGCCATTGCTGTCAGCGTTTCCCTCAGCAGATTGGGTTCCACAAGTCATCCCTTACAGACCACCGCTGGGGGAATCTGCTGTTTCAACCGCGCAGAGCAAACCATCAGACAAATGGATATTAGCTGGTTAATTTTTAATTCCGTAGATGCAAGGGAGCCGTGCTCTTTCATGGCTGGAAGGAGCGCTAATGGGCCCGGATTAGGTATCATGGGCGGATATCTGGGAACGGTCCCTTGGGAGTGTCGTGTGGGTCTCTCCATTGAACACCATTAAGAGTCTTGAAGAAAGGCAGAAAGCCACTCAAAGACACACTGTCCAGCTATTGACCTTTCAGAGGCACGATGGAGGTCCTCATTGAGGAGATATTGAGTGAATGCTGAGAGCAGTTCATTAAGCCAGGGAGGGAGTCAAAACATGGTTGTTGATAATGTCTGTACTCCATCCAGCACAGCCAGAGACATAGATTTCTGTTTCCCACCATAACGTTGCCCGAGCCCACCGGGTGAGATCAAACTGCAGGATCTGCAAGTTCAAAGAGTTGTCAGTTCATTGCGAGGCTGCGGTTGCCTTTGTATTGTTAAAGTGGATAGTGCAAGCCGCAAAGCAGCCCTGCTGCGATCATCAATGTATTCACACAAAACAAATACAAAAGATCTAGACTGTAATAGGTTATCTGTCTGAGTGCACATCAAGCCACTCTCTGGACAGATAGATTTAAGCACCCCAGGCATGTTTTCCTTGACCAGCTAAAATGATTTCCTTGCTTTCAGTAGGATTGGCGGTGATGATTGTTTTTATTGACTCAGATGTTCCATTAGGCGAGGAGCCGCCTGTGGTAAATGGTTCCTGACAGCAGCTCAGAGCCGGCTGATGATGCCCCGTCACTAGACCTCACACCAGGGTTATTAACCGGCCGCCATTACTGCCGTACCACAATGCTCCCCTGACAGTGACACGTACATGGACAAAATGTAACACCGTCCTCCAATTCAACCCCTCGTCTAACAGCCTGGGTGAGAGCACAGCATTGCAGATAAGGGTGATGGTGTTTGAGATTCAAAGGAGCTTCATAGGAGGAAATTAACTGAGATCTGAGGAAACGAGATGGTGGCATGTGTTGAGTTTGCTATTCCTGCGCTGACTGCAGACACAAGGGTATAGACTAGAGAGTGAATTCAACACAAAAAGTGCATTGTGTAATGGTTAGCATGGCTTTAGCAATCTTTCAGGGTTTCTTCACTGCTTCAAACACAGCCTTCAGTCACTTTTTTTTTTTTTCAAAAACCATGAATGCAAACTGTTTTTGAAAAGGAGCTCTAATGTGGCTTTACGCCTTTCCAATTTAGTTATACAAAAAGGCTTGAAAGAGTCTGTGCAGATTACACCTCAATGTTGGACCTGCATTACGCTCCCTACTGTGTCAGTAAATTACTTAAATATAATATCATAATAATTTGTTTACTCCTTCGCAAATGCTGTGTGTTCCAACTACAGTGGAAAAACACAATGTAGAAGAAAAGCTAGGACCTGTAGAGAGGCTGCTGCAGAGGGATTCTCATTCTCCGTTCGGGGCTCATCCGGTTATTTGTGTGGCTACATTGGAAACTTAAGTGACAAGTGCAGTAGAAACCAGCTGTTATGTTCACCGCCATTTCATGTCATGGTGTCAGCTATGAATCGGAATGCTGAATGTTGTATTTACCGGGATGTCAAATCTTCCTGTCAGCTAAAGCCACTTGAGAAAACAGATATATAGGTGTAGTACAGTGAGTGAGAACGTACGAGACTGGGACACACACACACACACACACACACACACACACTCTGAGACACGCACACATGCCCTGTCAGCATTTCTGAACACACACACACAAAATGTCAGCTCAGAAGTGCTGTCAATAGACGCTCCACCAGTGTGTGTCAACCTTACCGCCTGTGGTAGCAGATAGAGCTATGCTGTCATGGGGGTGTGATTAGAGCCCTCTTTATAATCTCCCTCCTCTCTGTCCTTCCTCCACACATCATTACAGTAATACAGCAGGCTCTATTACCCCTCAGCACCCCATCACTGCCCCATCCCTCCCTCCCACCCTCCCCCCTGCTTCCAACCGGGCCTCAGAGGGGTGATGATGGCGGTGGGTTGAGGCGGGACCCAGGGTCCCTGCAGCATGGCAGCTTTAATTTCACGCTTTGTTAATGCCCCCCCCCCCCCCCCCCCCCCCCCCCCCGTCCCAGCGCTCGTCCTGCCCGGTGCCCTCCGCGGCCCCAGCCAGGGTCACATCCGTCATGGCTGCCCTCAAGGACTGCACCCATGGGAGCGCTCCTTCCCTTGTTTGCTAATTTTTTTTAAAAACTCCCCTCTCCCTTTTTTTTGCTCAATGTCTCCCTCGTGACTCCCCCCCCCCCTCCCCCACCCTGCTTACCTTTATCTTATCCTCTGCCCAATGCGCACTCTGTCGCTGCCTGTTTCACTCTCAACTGCCCCCTCGCTCCGTTCCCTCTCACCCACGTCGATTATCTCCCTCGTCCTAGTCTCTCTCTCTGTCTCTCTCTCACTCGCTGCCTCCCTCTCCCTGGTAAACAGCTCTTTCTCAGTTCAGCCCACTCTCTGCCCATTCACTGTATCCTCCTTGTGTTCTCTCACTCTGCCTCGATTGCTACTCTCCATCTCTTGCTTTCTCTCTGTCCCATTATCGTTCCTTTTAATTCCGACTCGCTCTCTTTTCATTCGGCTCTGCTCACTGTCTCAATTTGGATGAACACGTCTCATTGCATCTCTCCCGCTTCCTCTCTGCCTCCATTCTTAAGCCTCCATCTACACATTTTACCATCTGTATTTGGTAAGCGCTGAGAGGCTGAGAATCATCATTCTGTCAACCTGCTCCTTCTGCATGAGTCGGCAACCGCTTTCTACCGTCCTAAAAAATGCCGTCGTAAGCACTAACTTGTTGAACCACAGTTTTTAGAGTCAGCTTGAATACTTCACTGAAGGGGTGAAACAAAGACCTACAACCTCCTACTCCACTCTGTCTTAAAAACAAACGCCTTAACAATCCTTTTCTTCCACACTGGTATCTTCGCTTTAGTTTTTTTTGCATATGGATCTGGGCACTATTGTAACCTATAGACAGGGCTTGAAATTAATATCCGCCAACCTGCCAAATGTGGGTAAAAATTGGCTCAGACAGCAGAGTGTGTTCAGTGCAGTTTCCTTGTAGCTGAAGTGCATAGCAGCATGGCAAATGCTAGAAAGAAGAGATGGCAAGTGTGGCTACATTTCCATTAAGAGTCTAGTTTGGCTTCTTTGTCGCTATGCTACTATGAGCATATCACCTATAAGGAAAGCTGTTCCCATTTTACAGAGAACTGAACTGAACACACTCTGCTCCCCAACTTTATAGCTCAACACATCATGTCACAACCTCTAAGTCTCTCTCACACACACATTGTTCAGTTGTGTGGTGTGTGTTCAGTTTTACAGTCATTTTGGAGTAAAGTATAATCAGAAACAGACTTAGTATTTTTGGGTCCTAGAAAGGTCTATAAAGGTAATATATATAAGAAAGCAATCTGTAAGGGAATTACTAAGGAATCAGATCATTAAAAAAGAATCGTGAAGGAATCAACATTGACAAAATCGTATCAATTCCCAATCAAATTCCCAAATAAAATGTGCTATCCTCCTCTGTAATCAGCATTATAATTACTACTAAAGATGATGAAATGCATGTAGTTATATTCTCTGCAGTCCTGTGATCATATTTCAAGAAAAAAAAAATGTTTTGGCTCATGAAAATTCAGAGTAGCTGGTAACTCTGAAATCCACAAGATACACTGACACACTGAGCCAAAAAGCTGTGCATATAGACACACACAGGTGCCCATCAAGTGGCGCCACCTGTCTCTCTTAATGCCTGTTGAAACTGTCAAGTTATTAACTCTGTCCATTTTACAGTCAGTTATACAGGGAAATCCAAATATGTAAAACTAAAATACATAGTTTGGATGGGAATCTATGAGCAGGGGATGAGTGCACCCCACTAGTCTTCCATTTCCCGTGGGGGTTTTTCTGCATGTATGTGGGTATCTATAGGGCTTTCCAACCAGATCTGCGGGTAAGACAAAAGGCTGGGAAATGAAATGGAGCCCCCCCCTGAAAGGAGAATAGAAGAAGAAAGAACAAACAAAAAAAAAAACTCTTTGGTTTGAGGAGGGTCTTGTTTCCTAGACGAGGAGTGGGTAACAGAATCTCTTTGTGAGTGAAGTCATGGGGTCCCCTGTGGGAGGCCATTGATCGGAGGTGAAACACTGAGGGAAGAGGGGAAGAAGGGAGTGCCTATCAGATTCTACACACTCATACACACGCACGCACACACACACACACACACACACAAACATTTACTTATAAAACTATTTACACATACACTCATTTGCATTCAACTCCACAAACTAATACACACTCACAATCAACACCCCACACACACACACACACACACACACACGCATATACATGGAGCCAGACAGCCATATTCTTTCTCTCCACAGCAACTTAGCTGCAGGCATTTCCATCAGCTCAGGCAAACAAAAGATGACTGTTTCAAACACACTTAAATCGATGACCATTTGTTGCAATTTTTGATTATTGTCTATCTGGAAATGGTCCCACAATAAATAACACAGCTCACAGTTTTAGCTTCCGCTAATGGTTTGGCAGCCACAGCCAAACCATTAACATTGCCATGATTGTTTGTCTCTGAATTTGACTTGCCACCCGATGCTTAATCATGACAAATGATATGACACTTGCCGACAGAATACAGGCCATAGCCATTGTTTGAGGTCTCTCTAAGCCGCTTGTTGCTAGGGAACCGGCATTTATCAACCCCTCTACTATTTTTTGTTGCACTTTTTTTTTTTTTTTTTTACATTATTGCATATGTCTAGTTGCTGCATCCTACGATTTCTACAAAGCTTGTTCCACATTTAGAATACTGTCGCTGTCTTTTGCAGTTACTGTAACACACGGCAGATACAGTGTCATTCCTCGGGCTATGGTGCTGTGACACATCAATACTTTGTCTTACATTTCACTTGTCGTATATGATACTCTGCATGACCATTTTGACAAGTATGTGTATGCCTGGCTCCATGCGTATGTGAATGTAGGCCATGTTTGTATATGTGTGTGTGTGTGTGTGTGTGTGTGTGTGTGTAGTGCGTGCAGCCTCCAATCTCTCACGTGAAACTGAGAGCAGGCAGTTTATCTCCAGAACACGGTGGAAAATATTATCATTTTGGAGAACACTGCAAGGATCCACACTGAGTTTATCAGTTTTATACTATTTATACTGATACACCCAGCGATGCTCCAGCAGGTAAGATATATGGCAGTATGAAGTATTGCCTTGTCCACAGTGAGAAGGTACTTTTGTGATGAGATGGGGATCGGGCCAAGGTGACCCTTCGGTAATATATGGGCTGCGGCTGCCAAGGCCTCCCAGGAAGGCATTTGTCATCAGCGTCCCCCAAGTGTAAGGTTACTGGCAAATCAGGTTATCAGTCTACTCTTTTTGGCAGGAATGGCACAAAAACACAGATTATCTTCTCAATATAGCTCGCTGTTCCAGTAACAGACACAGACGCAGATGCACACACGCACACGCACACACATTCACACACATAAACACACACACACACCCCTTGTGAGGACACTCTATTGACTTATATTCATTCCTTAACCCCAACCCTAACCTTCACCACAACATGCCTGACCTTAACCCTTACCTTAACCTAAATCTAATTCTAACCCCAAGGCTGTAAATAATCCTTTACAAACAGTAGAAATATAGTGGAAATAACCTGATTTTGTTCAGGGGAGCGAGATGACGTGCTACTAAGGTCATAAACTGTGGTGACATCGATGATGTTTGAAGTACATGGCTTGCGCCCTAGTCCACCGAACCACAGAATGCTCCAGTTTTTGGGTTATGTTTTTTAACCTGCTGCAGCACCCAGTTTACCTGTTTGTTGAAATGTTATGCTGTCATTCCTGTTGTGTGGTCTATGTATGTTCTTTGATGTCTTAAATGCTATCTTTGCTAAATGTCTATAAATGTCTGACTCAATGGTCTTACATCCAAGGCAAATTCCTCTAAAAGGCTAAATAAATGAAATCTGAAATCGTAAAGAGTTTTTTGACCGCACAATATTCAAAATCATTTCTATTAAATCCTACTGAACACTCATCACTATTGCCCTTCCCGCGAGCCATTGATTAGCGGTATGCCGAGTTTATCTCTCCCGATAGCCTTGAGCGCACAACGGACACAAAGGATAATCATACCAAGCCAGAATTCTGCTTTCATAACCGGGAATATGTAAAATGTTTATTGAATAATGAACTTAATACGTCCACCAGTGAGCAGCGTCCGCCCTGCACCACCTTGCTGCTATAAAAGTGAGGCTGCCACTCCAAAGAGCGTGAACTCTCCTGCACATCAGCGGCAGAGCGTGTAGGCGGGCGCGGGGGTGACAAATGTGCAGCATTATGAGAGAGGAGGGAGGGAGCTGCACAACATGTCGGGATACAGATGCTTGCATCCCTCTCACACCGCCTCTAGTGATGTATCTCAACCCACAGGTTTAATTGTGTTTGCCTGGAAAATATATATCTCCTTGCTCGCCTCAACGGCAGCAGAGCAGGGGTTAATGTAGGGGTCAGGCGCCACTGAGTGCTGTGTGCCGCTATTCAGGGTTGTGCAACTATTAAGTTACATATCTATATGGGTGTCCTATATGTGTCTCCTGACTTCATTACTATAAGCTACAACTGTACTAGTATTGTTGTGTACTGGAGCGTAGTGTAGATATCGGCAAGCTAAGATTACTTTAGGGGCATAAAATGTTATGGTTGGTCCTATGGATGGAAGGTTTGAGCAATACTCTAAGATTATAACTCCCATATATATCTCTCCTAGATATCAAAGTGCTATTGAACTAGATCACCACACTTGGATTGCATTCCAGAGATGCTTTTGATGCTTTTTTTTTCATGACCAATTTGGCCCTGTGTGAAGAGCTCTGAAAAAATGCAGTGTCTATTTAAGACTAAATTTACCCAGAGCCAAACCTTGATCTTAGTCACATCCAGACCCCGCCACAACCACAACCGACCAACAAAGCAGCTACACAGCAGGCAGTCTGCTGAGTGATGAAGACAGAGAGTCCACTATGGCCTTTGTCTCTCCAGGGATGTAAGCCACGGCAACCTAAGTAAGGAAATAAGCCGTGTGCAAGCCAGAGCTGACCCACAGCCAGCTAGGTAACCGAACTAAATAAAGACAAAAGCTGTCAAGAGGCTTTGTGATGAGCAGCTGACCATACAATCGGCAGACGGCTCGGTGTGCCAGGCTGTCTGAGCAGGTCATGAGCTGGGCAGGTGTGTGTGTGTGTCTGTGTGTGTAGGTCTTGCCCTAGGGATGAGTTGTTCATCTTTTGTGGTTGTTTATGTATGGCAGTCTGGTACGGCATCTCTTTTTCTCAGGATGACTGCACAGGACTCAGACACACACACAAACACACAGGCACGGTCACATTCACCCCTCTTTGACTCAGTCAGCTCGTATTTTCACAAGAAAGACGAAAAGCAGGTCAGCAGTTAACAGCGGGAGGTGTTTGGCTTGAAAAGTGTTCGACCTTTCATTAAATATATGAGCCATTAAAAACCATAAACAGGTTATTAAATAAATCGCTTTTTAAGGTGGCAAAAATAAAACTAGGAAAAGACTTGTTTCATTGTTGCCAACACCTCACTACTGCGATTTTAACATGTGATACTTACAGCAAATATTTCTCAAAGTATTTATTCAAAAGCATTATCCTAACAGGCAAAGATAATAAATAAAGAGTGTAGTTCCATAAGAGCAAATACAAAGCAGCGGATGTGGCAGTTTATTTTGACTGACCAGTAAACTCGTCCTCCACATTGGAACACGCCACACAAGCCAAAGATGTGAGAGGGAATGTCACCCAGAAAGTGGGACACAGCTCTGGAGTCATGGAATATCTCTAAGAGGCTTGGGGAGATCCTATTAAACACGGCTTCCTGACACCTGCTCCTCTCGGCTCGAACCAGCAAACTACTGGCTCTGCTGACCTGTCTCTTTATCACACTAGCCCCAATCATTTCTGTTCGCATTGTCCCACAAGCGGAGAACGGTTCCAGGAACTTGCTGGATGAGTGAAGAGCCAAAGCCAGTATTCAGTAAGCCTCAGAGGAGGAGCAATAGTCTAGGGTCTAGTGAGCCTACATCCAAGTCTTCCTGAATGGAGTTTGAAGTCAGTAATTTCACTTTTATTTAAGTGCATTTTGACTGAAGTATTGCACATTGGTATAGTCTTAATGAAAGGGTTCCCTATAGTACCGGATGCTTCTTAATTAGGCTTGTACTATAACAGAGCCCTATCGCCTGCTGTAATGAATCCTTTTAGAATGGTTCTTTAAGGAACCATGCTGATCACAAGAACCCTTATGGTGCCATAAACCCTTTCAGAATGCATTAAATTGTCCAAACAGCAGCAGTAACAGATTAGGTTCTTTATTCGTATTTGCCTTTTTAAAAAGAAAAAATGTGATAGTCGTCAATAAGTCGTCCTTTGACTCATTAGGGTTCCATTTAGAACCACTACGCCAATCAAACAACAAAAAATTTTGTTGGTTCTCGATAAACATTGTACCAGAAACTGGCCACTAAAATACATCTGCATCAAACCTGCACAAGCATGTGTAGTGTTTCATTACCTAACAGTAACATTAAATGCTCAAATTTATCCATGATATTAGCCAAAAAGTCATCCCTCCAGCTACAGTATTGGTTTGCATTTGCTTGGTTGTTGTCTTAGCTAGTTAGTCTTTTGCTACTAGCTTGTTGTCTAGCTATAGGAAAAGAAACAGCAATGTGGTAGCCTAATGCTATTGACATGACTTTCAGTCTTATTTTGCATGGGAAATATCTAATTTCTGCTTTTAAAGTAACTGAGCAGCTTTAACTCTGAGTACATTTTAAATGAGCTACTTTTTACTTTTACCCAAGTTAATTTATACTCCTAATTTTACTCAGTTTTAAACAAAATTTCAGCAAAGTAAAAGTACTTCTACTTGAGTAGGATATTGTGGTACTCCTCTAGCCATGATTTAATCTCTATTACCTAACCCCTCCCCTATGGAACATGCACATGAGCTATGCACACACAATCATAACAAACTGTATTTACTCCACAAACACTATTATGGAAATTGCCTTTGAGGAGGCAATACCCAAGATGGTGGGAGATGTGGAAGGTGGAGTTTGTCCATGATTGGCCTACCATGAGGTTAAGGGTGGGATGAAGAGACTCGGAACAAATAGGACGGCGGGCTCAATGTCATCCATGTCAGTGGTAATTGAGCCAATGACATATTGATCTTTAGGTTAATGAAGACAAAGCACACAAGAGATGGGGTGTTTAAATTCACCATGCTTAATTCCACTGAATCCTACCATGAATCTTAATACATTCATTGTGCATAGGATGAGTAAATATTCTACATTATAAAAGATAAACGTTTGGTCTAATGGGAGAATACTGCAAATGAGAACAGCTTGGTACGTGTTGATTATTCTGTCTACATAATAATGTGTTTGAAGTATAGGATTAAGACAGGAACATAAATGATGAAACAAAGCTTTAAGGGCTTAACCTTTATTTGAAAGCGCTTTAGGCCTTTGTGACCTACTCCTCTGCACAGAAGAAGGCAGAGTGCCTTCATATCTAGCAGACTTGCCTACCTCTTAGCACATGACTCCCCTGTCACTGGCTCAAAGCTGGCCGATGACGGAAGTGTCACAGAGAGCAGTCGCTCATGGAAGCTTCTAGCGAGAGGATGATGAGTCACGAGGAAGTCCATTCCTGCAGCTTTCAGCGGGGATCAGACCGCGACTTATTCGCCTCCTCGTGTGGCTGCAGCGGGGGCGTGACCTTCAAAGATCACAAATCTCACAAGTGTCACCAGTCATTAACCATAGCAATAAGTCCCAAGTCCTCTGTCTGTTGCCAAGTCCACAATACTTCACAGATAGAGTCCTTACACTGATGGCCATTATAGAGGTCCCCCTTCGTGCACCTGTCCTCTCCAGTGATGTAGTGCTAATAAAACGGTGAGTAACTCTGACCTCCAGCCAGTGATAAACTACCAATATAAACAATAATCAATTATGTTTTCAGAAGAGCATTACTTCATGCTTTCCTTAAAAGACCCTATCCATATTTTTTTTTATATAAAAAGGCATTTTTAACATCTTAATGTAATGTGGGGATTTTCTGTTTTGCTTAGTATCTTCTTTTAATCGTTTTATAACATATTTTAAACAAAATGTTATAACATATTAATGGTATATGTACTGTATGTTGAAGTTCCTTCTTTTGATTACACTTGTACTGCTTGCTCTTACCTTTGTTTTATACCTTTATTATCTGTATTCAATGTTTTACTGTTTTTATTAAAACATTTTCTTCATTAAATCATTTTATTGTAAAGTACCTTGTACCCTTGTTAAGAAAGGTGCTATATAAATACAGTTTATTAGAATTATTGCATCAATATGATATGACTTGCTATGACACTGTGTATCTCATAATGATTTAAGCCAGCCTAAAAAGGTGGGTAAACTCTATTCTGCAATCAAAAGATGTGTAAACTGAGTTTAGGTGAATTTTCCCTTCACTATATCCCTGCTCCTGCCTCTATCATGCATTCGTACTGCAGCAGCCAATCCTTTCTCAAATATTGTAATAGGATTTAATTGACATTGACAAACTCAAAACCTGCATTTGCGAGGTGATTATTTGCCAAACCAATCCTTGTGCTTTCTGACTCCTGAAACATGAAAATTTTTCTAAATAGTTTTGATCAATGATTAATAGCTTTATTGAATTTTCCAGTAAATTCATCTTGCAGCAGAGTGGCAGCCTTGCAGACATGAGCTGTTGCATACAGCGCATGCATTAATAAGTGGGATTTCAACAATGGCAGTATGTGTATATCTGTCAGCTTAGTGGAAGACATTTCTTGCTTCCTCTTTGTGCTTTTTTAATGAACTGTTTTGGGAAAAGACCAAAAGATGAGAGTGAGCTAGAGAGAGGAAAATATGTTATGTAACCTTTTCATCAACACTGATCTCCTTGGATGATCCTAACATGAAAAGACACGCTGACCTATGCATTCTCAAGGTGAAGGACTGTGAATTCCACATTTAAGAGCACCTGACCCACCAGCCTCCACACACGACTCACTGGGGTCGGATGTTATTACGAAATGAGGAGACGGCATTTGCGAGACTATTGATTTGCCTCCTCCCACCTTAAGAAAGCAAAGACATGTATGTCGAGTGCCATGTCTAATCAAGAGAGCGTTCTCTGAGGGTTGGATTAAGACGGGAGGGGAGTGAGGTCGACATGTTGGATGCACTTCACTGAGCTGAGCTGTGGGTAGACTCAGTTAACCGTAGATAAACAGCCTACAGACACGGCACAGTAATATGCAACCTAGATCGACTAAAATGGCACCAGATGGAAAGACGTGTATATTTCACGAAAGGCATTCTTTTCCGTTTAGACTCTCCCGCCTACTGTTGTAATGATGTCACTAAATCTGACATCCTGAAGCTAATCAACAAACCTTCAACATACCTCGCCCTCAACTGTCTGTAAACGTTTCGCACAATCTTGCACTTTCTGCACAACCCCGTCTGCTTCATTTTTTTACACACTATGTCACTTCTGAGCTTCTGTATTGCATATTCTCCAAACACTCATAATTTATTTCATGCATGCCATGCATCTTCCATTTTACTTGGTGATTGCCATTCTGATTATGATTCAATCCACAGGGCAGAGTGTGATTGCTGTTCGACATGCCCATGCTGAACGACATGTTCATTGCATTGATAAACATAACGCACAAAAATGCAAAATTGTTTTTCAGTGCAGATGTGTGCTTTCTTTCGGCGCTGTTATTATTAAAAGGTTTTGCTAAGGACAGATTTTCCCACTCTCACTGCAACTTCACTGCAAGGGATGTTCAGTGTGGTACAACAGGGTAAACTTCACAGCTCATGGCCTACTTGCCAGATACACAGGTTTTTGTTTCATGATCTGAATTCACATAATTCAGTTACATTGTGGAAAAAGGTGTGAATTACACACATTTATGAATTACACCTACTCTGTGATTAATACCTGCACCGGTACAGTGACTCACTCTGTAGAGAATTCAGTTTTTTTTCTCTTTTCCTCCAGTCGAGTCAGACTGTTGCAGCGAAGTGAAAGATTTACCTGGCTGTCATAACCTTGTTCCAGTGTTTTCTGATCACTAGAAACTTTTGGAACTTTTTGAGCTATGTGAGCAAAGCCATTTCCCGACAATCCTGACTAGATAGCACCCCCCCCCCCATGGCAGCTGTACTTCTACTGGTTGGAGTCATCAAAATGAGATGTGCTGAGCCTTTGTAGAAGACAAACCATGAGAGGAATAGAAAGAGAGAAGAGGGGAGATGAGAGAGAGATGCAGGGGGAGAGATGGACGGAGACAGAGGGAGAAAGAGAGACTGAAAGACAAAGAGAGACAGACCAAGTGAAACTGTACGTGCATGTGTGTGTGTGTGTGTGTGTGTGTGTGTGTGTGTGTGTCTAACAGTGAGAGACAGAGCTCATACTAAGCTCAAAGCAACTTGATTGTCAAAAGTCACACTGTTGTACTGATGAGAGATCAGTCGGGTCACCAGCTGGTTCCTTTCTCACAGAGCTGGATTCCATTTGACGGGCCAGCGGTGACAACGGCATGACAGTTCTGTTTCCATGGGAACACATTTGTCACTTCTATGGAGCGCGGCCAACACGTTGGAGGGGAATCACCAATGAGGATTGCAGGACCGGAGGAAAAATTAATCACACTAATGATGATTCAAAGCCCGAGCCACAGCAGAATGCGAAAATCACTATTCTTCTCCTGTAGTTTCTCCCCGAAACCAAAGTTTGGCGGCTGCAACGGGGGGTTTTCTTTGGGTGGCTTTCTGCAGACATAATATTCCAATAATTCGATGTGGATGTTGGAAGTGAAAAAAAGAAGACAGGAAAGGGAATGAGCCAATGCAGCTGAAAGATTTGAGGATACTGGGGTGGCAGGTTGGCCTGGAGTTAGAGAGCACGACCATTAACCAGAAAGATGCTAGTTAGATCCTTGGCACGGACCGATGGGTGGGCTCCAGCTGCAGGGAGGCGACTGGAGGCGTGCTGTGTTGTGGCTAACGCCGTGTTCTGACTTAGAAATGGATATGTGTTGTACATCTATGAGAGATATATATATATATAAGACAAATATCAATATCCTAGTGTACAAGGGCTGATAAAATAATCTTATTATCTCATCTCTGTTGACACCTAAACCCGGCAGCGTCTCGGCTTTCTCATTTATCATCACCAGCATTTCAATATCAAAGTCGTGTTTCTTCTTAACGCACGTCTGTCAGAAAGGGGTCTTTGCGTCGTAATTTTGATGCCACTCCAACTTGCTTAGTGCAATCAGCTGGAAAAATCCCACTGCCATTGTCCTGCTGTATCGTATTTCCTCTTAAAGCCACTTCACTAGCTGGAGAGCCAATGTGCTTTCATCATGTAATTGTGTGTAATAAAGGCTAGCTCTCCACATTAATGTGCTGACAATGTCACAAAACAAGTGTTCGCAAGCATACTCATTCGCACATGTAATTGTGATAGACAAATACAAAGTAAAGATAAAGTTTTACGTTGCGGGTGTTATGAAATGAAAGCATTAGATAAATAATTTATTGAAAACCACTAGGCTGACCATCTGGATGGTGTCTATCCTTTGCAGCAGTGCTTTGGCTGAAATCGTCTTACCATTTCTATCATCTCCCTCTTTATATTCCTACGCTGGCTTCTCTCAGTTTGGCTTGGCACGCCAGTCTTTGGTGCTCCTGGTTCTGCTGGTGAGGAAAATCCTGGCATCCGTCCCCGGGCCTTTGGTTTGTGTGCCTTATTCTAAGTCCTTCCCTCCCTCTATTTTCCCAGGCCCGTTCCCAGAAGCCTGTTCTTTCATGGCACGGCCGAGCTCTCCAGATTCCTCCATTTGGTCTTGGTGAGCGCTGGCTTGGAACGGCGCTGAGAGGGTGGTGCTGTGGCCCCTCTCCAGTCGTCAGGCCTGCCAGGATCCACAAGTCTTTCCAGTTGCCGTGCCGATGCCAGGGCAAACGGGGGCCGGGGTGGGGGAGTGGAGGAGGAGCAGGAGGAGGAGGAGGAGGAGGAGGAGGAAAAGGAAGAGAGGGAGCAAAGGAGGGGAGGCATTCTGGGATCACTTCGCTCTGACCCATATCCCTCCGTTCTGCTCTGAATGCCTCAATATGAAAACAACCCAATTACTGTTGACCCCTGCACCGCCTCCAAAACACAGCAGCAGTGACTAATTAAAACCGAAAGGGCTCCTATTCCCTCCTTTGTTTTTGCTCTGTGTGTGTGTGTGTGTGTGTGTGTGTGTGTGTGTAATCTTGTGTTTGACAGAAGCGCGTGATTCCATTTGCCTGTGAGTGTGTGTGTGCGTGCATGCTTGAGCGCATGTGTGTGTGTTGCGGGATGAGGGGGAGGTAGAAAGGAAGGAAAGGCATGGTTGCACTTGTGTGTGTTTGTGCTGTAGATAAACATGATTGTCTATGTGTAGTTAAAGCCTATTTGCTTGGAGCAGGACAGTTTAAAGGCGAAGCGGAGCACACAGCCTTCCAAACAGGCTGTTTCTTTCTCACCAGCCAGACCCTGGGGGCCCGGGGCGACGACTCATCAGCCCGCCGATGTGTCTGGCAGTGACAGGAGCTTCCAATCCAATCTCTATTTCATTCAATTATCATCCCCTGCAACAGGCCTCTGTGTTGTTTGCCCTCAAGAGGGACTTGTGCCGCACCCACAGTAGCTAGCTTGTTTTGTCTGTGCCGCTCTCTCACTGTACCTTGACTAGAATCCATTTCTGTTCAAAGATAAAGCACAGCCCCATGATTCAGATAAACAAACTCAGAAGTCTGTAATGGAACCAGACCCTCAGAGGGATTCGATCGTCTGACACAGAGACTTCAAACAGATTCCTGCTCCTTAAAACACATTTAACAGAACATATAGCGTATAGAATTCATATATGTTATTTGTATGATCTGCGATGGTCTAATCAGTGATTGCACACATGAACAAATCTCTACCAGAGCAAGAAACAAGGGAACAAAGGATCTGATCTGTGATGTTGTCAACAAAACCTGGCGCTGCTCCATTAACAATGAATTGGTGACTGACTTTGTGGGCTCATAGAGTGTTTGTCTGAGCTTTTACACCCAAATTATTTCATTGTAGTGCTAACAGTTGTTAACAAGAAAATGTGCCCATATCCCTTCATAATCACCCTGGGTGCCATCACAGCAAATGTAAAGTCGCCTCCATATTCATTGTCAGATGTCCAAGGATTTTTCTCTTGTTGGCACATCATCAACTGAGTCTTGGCTTTTTTGTTTCTAGCTTTCGGAGAAACTTGCTTGTGTTCACAAATGCTCACTGAACCCTCCAAGGCCATAAAAATAACACATGAATTATTCTACACTGATGGATGGGTCTTTTCTTTAATAGCAGGAATGCAGTTCTAGTATTGGTCTAACATTCATACCTGGGTGAAGTAGTTCTTGCAAATAATTCCTTGTGTTTGTTTTAACTTGCTTGGAGTACCAGATAGGTGCGGTTTAAGAACTCAGATAGTGTCAGCTAAGTTGTTGATCAAAGAGTAGCATATCAAATTGCTTTCAAATGCATTCCTGTGACTGTCTCAACTTCTTGGCACTCTTTAAATTGTCCATAAAAGGTATTTCCAAATGCAATCTGGCCAAGGTCTGCTTCTTTTATCTTTGACTGGCTCATTATTTTCGAAGTATAAAGCCTCAGTGTGAGTTTGAGGAGACAGAGGCTAAAGTCTCCTTAGTGCTGTTTCAAGACAATGGCTGCTGTTACACCTGGCATTAGCATGTGTCTTGTATCCAGTTTGTGTCAGGGTCTGATGTAGCTGGATTATATTTACAGCTGGCGTTAAAATGTGTGTCTGCTATACACAATGAGATCCAATTATGCTTTCCCTTGCCAAAATGCAGATTGTCACGCACGTCACTTCCTCTCATAATATTTATGTCCTTAAAAATTGACAGAAAATACCTCGTCCTGCTTGTTCCCCATCCACGAGTATCCTGACAATCCATTTTTGACCAGTATGTTGCTATGGAAGCTGCCTGCCACCTGTTTGTTTTGTGTATGCTTCTGTTTGGATCCATGACCAAAAGTTTATTTCCATTTACATAACACTGTCTAATTCCAATCCAATCACCCGGGATGCATAATTATGCCAGGTGTACAAGGGGTCTATGTGTAGAGTTGTAAGGTTGTTTTTTCGATGTCGTTTCTCTTTCCCCTTCACCCTCAGCAGCACCTCTGTGTCCTCTGGGAGCCTTGAGTCTTTCTGCCTCCCAGCAGATGGCCAAGGTCGAGCACTGGACTGGACTCTGCTACCCGTCAAGTCATGGCTGCTTCTCGAAAATGAATTCGCAGTTTAAAGTATCACAGTCTTTGAGAATCTCTTGAATGTCACTTCTGGGTGCACATTTGAATAATTTTGACTGTGCTGTATGTACAGTATAGTTAATAGCTTTGTCAGATTAGTAGATGGTGTCTTAAAGGTGCTACATGTAGCATTTTAACATCAATAAATCATTACCACATCCATTTGGAGACATTAGTATAATTACTGTAAATAGACATCACTGAGAAGATTGGTAGCCTCTACCAGCCTCTACACCACATTTTATCTGCCGATGTGCTTCATGGCACAAAGGGACATTGCTTTACAGCACACAAGAGGAAGATGGTGCTCTTCTTCCAGTGCAGCAGAACTAAAGCTTTCAGTTTCTCACAATGACAGATGGTGGAATGAGTGAAAGGCAAATGGAAAAATAACTTCTACATGTCTCATCCTCTTCAGTCGTGAAAGTGAAAGAGAAAACCTTCGACCAAAGAAGCAACATCGCCTTTGCGTCACAAAGCAGCGGGGTTTATGGGAAATGTGGTCTTAATTTTGAGAAACACTAACAATACCATGCATGAGATAGAGGCTAACAATGGTCTCATTTATTTATGGTAATTATACAGAGATATCATAATTAATTTCACAATGATATACTGATGTGGAAATTTGTTTGCAGTCAGGACCAGACAACAACACACAGACAAAAAACCCCAATAAAAACACAATAGAGAAACAACAAACAGTAAGAGACAAGTAAGACAGACAGTGGGGCAAAAACCGAACATTACCTGAGATCACAAAAAATGCAACTAAGGTTAATAAGAACAATCAACCAAAATAGTAAATAAATAAGTGGGAATAGGTGTGCAAAAAACTGGAATTGAAAATGTTGCATCAGCCAAACAAACAGTCAACCTGTTGCTGTTTCATGTCTCCCACTTCTTGAGAGAGAGAGAGGGAGAGAGAAAGAGAGAGAGAGAGAGAGAGGGAGAGAGAGAGAGAGAGAGAGAGAGAGAGAGAGAGAGAGAGAGAGCGCTTGTGAGTGTCAGATCTGGTCCAGGCCCCCAGGAGGAGAGGGCTTACAGAGAGCAGTGAGGACAGCCACATCAGGGCAGCCCACAGACAGCTGGCTCCCTCAGATGATGCATTGGCCTTGGCATCCTAATTGGCCCCAGTGCCTCAGCCACAGGGCCTGGTGTTTCTCTGTGTGTGTATGCATGTGCATGTGCATGTGCGCATGTGTGTGTATACTTGTCTTTATGTGTGCACTTGTGTTTGTTTGCTTTCTGTATACATTTGTACATTCTGTATTTAAGCTATCTGGCTTTGTTTTCTGTATGTATATGAAAATGCTTTTTTCTGTCTGTGTGTTTGTGTGTTTGTGTGTGTGTGTTTGTGTGTGTGGCTCTCACTCTCCCTCTCTTGCTGAATGTACACCCCATACAGTGCTGTGGGCCGGGACTCTCAAAGCACTTCCATTGACCTTTCATCTACTGCTGAATGACACACTGAGCACACGCACACACACACACACACAGAGGAAGAAGCAAGCCGTTTTTTTATTGTGTGCATGCGTGTATGTGTGTGTGTGTGCCTTTATTCTATGTATACTGCACGTGTGTGTGCATGAGAGAGAGAGAGAGAGAGAGCGAGAGAGAGAGTGAGTATGTGTGTGTGCATGTTTACTGTAAGTGTGTATGACAGAGCACGAGCGTTTGAGTGTGTGAGTGCGGTGTTAGAGTGTGTGTGTGTGTGTGCTCTTGCTGTCACGACTAATATCAGTCAAGTTAAGGATTATAAGCAGAAATGACATGAGACATTAACATTATCTTGGACTGTGTAATAAATGGAGTTAATTATTGTTGTCATCCTGTCCATTACAGAACTGTCCAGTCACTCTGAGCGGCGGGGCGGCCTGGTGGTCAGACACTGTCCCGTAAATGGAAAGGTCAGAGGTCCAATCCCCATAACTGTTTATGAAGCAACACACTTAACTGTTACTTGCTGCAGGGGGTGCATGTCTGTCTCAGAAGAAACAAACTAACTAAACTAAACAAACTCACTAATTAGAATGTGCTTGTATATGGTGATTCAGTGCTGTTAAATTCCTCGGTTTCTATGGGCCAAAACAGAAACCACATATCAGTCGCACATGCATCAATATTTCACAGTGCCATCAGTGATCACTGCTGGCGTAGAAGGAAATACAATATTTTGCTCCACCCCCCTTCTTGTTCAATCCCAGGACCCCGTAGTGAAGCTGCAGGCAATAACAGCAAGTTTAACATGGAGCAATGTCGACTGACTGGAAAAATAGGCTGCGACTTGCTTGGAATTGGAAGTATATAGTGGACCAATTACCCCTGTGGTGATGGCAATATACTAGTGTAGCTATAGGCTGGGGCTGCTGTGGGTGTAATTGATGTTGCTCGGTGGCTGCCAGAGAGGTTGGAGGCATGTAGACCACAGAGACAGTTCCACTAATAGGCCCTGCCAGGGGTCACGGCACACGATACAGACCAAAGCACTTACAACCTGGCCAGCTCTCCAGTGTCTCCTCCAGTACACGCTGTATCAGATGTGGGAATCAGCGATGTGGTGGAGGGTAAACCCACCTAAACTCAGCTGACCCAACTTTTATACCTGAAATAAAGTTTGCCCACCTTTTCAAGTTAATAGAAATCTGTATGCTCTAGGTTAATAGTATACATCACTAAGAGGTATGAGATTAATATAATGACACATGGAAAATTTCAAGGTATTTTCAAGAAAATTAAATCATATTTCAAAAGAGTGATGCCAAGGCACTCTGACTTGCAGATAAGTGGCGTATAAATGAATATAAATAATTGAGCATTAATTCAGTGTAACACCCAGAGGAGTGCTCCTTGAAATATATCTATGTAAATAAATTAATACTATTATGAAAATAGAATTGGTTTCATTTATATTGATGGTTGCAAACCTAGTGGTGAATAGTGGAGTTATTATTCTTGACCTGCCTTTATATTTACCACTGCATCACTGGTGGGAATGATTGGCTGCTGCAGTATCTAGCTATTAGCTGTGGATTGTGGGGTGAGATAATGTCTCCCTAAAACCTCCATCAGAGATTAAAGTGGTGGTTGAAAAGAAGACCTTCATAAACTCTTTTGTACAACAAAAAAAAGACAAAAATCAGTAAGTATGCAGTTATCAAATGCTCAGCTACCTGTTCTGCAAACTTTTGTGACTATGGCAATTGCAGCACATTATATAATATCTGTTTTGATAGTGTGCTGTACCAGGGAGCTATAGGGTAGGCTCAGACTCCTGTTTTATCTAATTAAAGATGATATTATCACTTCTACTACAAAGTATGTAGAAAACTATTTCACAAAGATAACCATGCACTCCTCCTTTGATGAGGACATGAATCATCCAAATATGAGTCTATGATGGACTGTGCTTATGTGAAACCTAATGAGCCATAGATGATAGATATCATGTTCATTAAGAGCAAGAAGCACATTTGAATAACTCACTTTTGGAAAATGATCGATTTCTCTTGAAAATCTCCTCCTCAGGGCTTTGCAATGAAGGGCCTATGCCTTGGAGAATACTCTGGAAAGGAGTTGTTGGGTGACACAAAACAATATAAAACATCTGGGGTGTGGTGTTGAATTCTGCTCCTGTAAAATGAAAATCCTAGTGGTGGCGTGCAAGGCTCCAAAGGGATCCGATATTTCCACCTTATTTCCACAGCGGCCATTCTGAATTTATATCACACTCTTAGAAATGAATGGATCTCAAGAATCTAGAGGGATATAGGTTCACATTATAAGGTAATATACTTGGCCCACTATAGCTAGCTACCAGAATCTAGCTCAGGTAGCTAGCTGGTAGTTAAGTAGCTAGTAAACAAGGTAACTTCCCTGCTAAATTCAAGCATTCATTGTAGTTGTTTTTCCTGAGATTGATAATGGTTAGGTTTTTAAATTTAATGCAACAGTTTCCAGAATTGATTTATATTGAATTGTTACTGAATATTTCTCTATTATCACCGATAACACTATTATTTATTGCTTTTGTTTAATTATTACTATTCAGCTGTTAATTATTACTATTCATCTGTTAACGTCTAAAATATTACCAGGTAGTGGGGCTCGACAGCAGGTGAGGATGACTTACATCTTGTATTTCATCTTAGGCGGCTAAACACAGACAAGTTAAAAAAAAAAAAAGAAAAGCCATTTTGAAAACAAGTCCAAAGAAACGCAACCAGTGACAGCCAATATTTTCATAAGAACAAGCCCAAAGTTACTTTTAATAAGTGGACATGGCAACTATGCTGTGAACGCAACTCACTTATCAACATGCATATCATGAAGTGTATGGAGCCGTCCGATTTGCATTGATGTACATTTGAGTCAGTAATGCACAAGTATATAATATGTATGCATTTCAATTTTTTGATTGTCAGTATCAGAAATGCCGGATGGAGGACAGGAGTGGACTGGCCTAATGCAGAATGACTGGTTACACTAAGTGCAGCCCAGCAATATCCTGCTGTCATGTACCAAGACGAACATCATACAAACATCTGGAATCAGACATTTATCATTTCACTGATTCCCCAGTGAAAAACATATTACAAACCAATGGATGAAAAAAGGCTGAAAAGCTGAAAAACCTTTTGAAGAAGTAGGTACTCTGTCTCCCTCTCTCCACTGAATCACTCTACTTCTAATTGCTCTCAAAAATCCCTTTTATCTCTTTCCTTAGCTGTTTTTTTTTTTTCATTACTTTTCTGAGCACTTCTCTCTTACGTGATCATTCTACAGTATATGATCACTATGACCCTGACCTTTGCACTCTTTATGATTGGTTGCTTGTATTTTCAGTGATCCATCAATTGATTTATCTTTTCTGAAGCCTTCTTTGCAGACTGTTATTGAGCTCTGCATACCCTACAAAACCATAACTCAATAGCAGGCTTATCATTATTTATTAACAGGCATATTATATATTTCAGCTAGGCTACTGAATATTTAAAAATGACACTGGTTTAGCTGGTTTAAGCTAACTGAACATGCAATACATTGTCTCAAATATCTATGATATCTGAGCTTAATAAAAAAAATGTGCAACTACAACCAATTATGAATTAGTTTGATTTCATACCAAGGTCCGTTTTGTAGAGCCATTCCTTATATTTTGGGTCTTCCAGCCAGACTGCATCCCACCCTGTTGTTTGGTGCTTTGAGTCCGACGTTGCCCACGTTAGCTGACGTTGTTTCTTCAGCATCCCCAGCCACCGCCGAAGCCTTCTGTCACACTAAGGCAGTTTCACTCAGCTGTCCCGGTGGGGGATATCTCTGTGACTCGGCCTACCCAAGGTTTCTTCCATGTTTTTTGACTAACAAGTTTTTTTTTTCTTGGGTATTTTGAATTGAAGGTCTAAGGCTGGGTGGTGCCAGGTAGGTTAGGCCAGTGGTTCTCAACGTGGGATCCGGGGACCACCAGGGGTCCTTGAGGGGGTTCCAGGGGGTCCCCAACAAATTGATGAATTGTTAAACTTCACCATTATTTCGTTTACAAGAATTTAACACGATTAGGAAATGTAGACGAATGACTATTTTGATCATAGTTTCACTGTTATCCCTCTGCCTACAATACAGATAGTCAAGGGATTCTGGACTAAATCATATCTAACAATAAAAATATTCTCAGATTTGGGTCAGAAAAAAAATCACATCAAATGGGGGTCCTAATGTGCACTAAATTAGGGGTCCTTGATATGAAAAAGGTTGAGAATCACTGGGTTAGGCTATGTAGAATAGGTAGGCTGTTATGTCCTGATATAATCTGTTTTTGTGTGTCTTGCTCTTCTGATGTTGTCATTCTGTTCTACGGTTGATTAGATCAGTTAGATCTAGGTAGGCTCATTCTCTGTAAAGTCATTTGAGACTTGCTTGTCATAAAGGGCTATATAAATAAACAAACTCGAACTAGAATTCTGCTGGATGGATAACTTATGATACAAAGTCTCATGTTGTGGATAAAATAATAGACAGCTAGCTATCACACTTTGTCGTATAGAAAGGTACAGATTATTCACTTGAAAACCTGTAATTCTATGCTACAGTGAAGTGAGCTTTTGTTGCACTAATGTGTTTTAAAGGGTTTTGAGTGCAGTGGCTGATTAGTGGGTGGCTACTCGCATCAGGTGAGCGGCCCACCCACTGATATCTATGGTAGCGGAAACACTGTAAAATCTAACACAATACATTCTCAAGTTCAGGTTCTTTCTCTTAGGAGAAGCAGAGTGTCTGCAGAGTGGAGGTGCGCAAAAGTCGAGCAGGGTAGCACCTCCAGAAACTGCTGATAGTGACAAAAGCTCCAGAAAGGTCACACTGTTTCTACAACATGTCCGCCGAGTGACAATGAAGCAACTTCCATTGACAATTTCTTACCTAATAGAGCATGAGCTAGATATAACGTGACATTTCAGTTAATTTGTCCTTCAGAACACACAATAACCTTCAGTTATTGTGTGTTCTCAGTAAGCCTCACTTACAAGAAGCTCTTATTTCTTTACCTGGAATTTCTCTCCTATACATGAATGTTCTAGGGACACAAGAATATTTATTTACATCTATGTTGGTAGGTTGTGGTTTTGATTCTTGTATTCTTTGCTAGTAATTGCAGTTGCAGTCAAGCTTATTCTACTGTTGCGCTCAGTAAATTGCTCTGGATGAGAGTGAAAGTTGAATGGCTAAATTGTAAATGTTTTTATTGACACATGAACTTAATTTTGAAAGTGGCTTCTTAAGGAAAACAATCTAAAATTGTGACCACATGGCCATATGTTTGGGTGTTGTTTGTTTTCAGTGGTTGTGGCGAGGAAATGTACGCCTCAATTACTGCTATGGTGCGTTGTATTCAAGTCTGCCTCCTCCAAGTTCTCCTGCATTCTGAACCAGTGCACTGTTCCTCATTAACATTTTACTGTGGTGGGTGACCCTGCCATTCATTTACAGACAATTGCTTCCTGACAATGTTTTTTTTTTCCTTCCTCTCGAAGGAGAGCAGCCCATTCTCTCCAGAATGTTAATGCCTTGTAAATCCAGAAGTGAGGCTGAGTTGAGAGGGAGCAAACTACCTCCTCTTCTTTTGGTGAGCGTTATTAAAAAATTCAATTAGGGTGCTGAACCATAGACAAAAAAACATTGCCTTCACTGTTGGTGTGTGTTTTTTTTTTTCTGAGAGCACAAAGTCGTTTTCTCTCGGCTGAGAAGCAGAACATTTGCCAGGCTTGTACTTGGCAGGAGATCTAGGCGACACAAAAAGGGGATCGATTCTCAATCGTCTGCAGGACGAATTCAGAATCAATGTCTGTTTTGGGGCAGCCTCAACACTGGAAAAGGTGCTCACGTCAATAAAGATGTCTGCTCATGAATTCCTGTAGATGCAGTCATGATCAAATATTCTTCAGGTTTTCCTAATGTGTACAAAATCAATCAACATTGTGATAGCAGAAACCCAGCACAGATATTCATATTTTTCCATAGAGATGCTGGTCAAAATATTACACAGGCAGCGTCCTCTCAGTCAAGGACAACGTGGTAAAAGTCTGCCTTTGCTGACTCACAGCCATTGGACCTTCGCTGTTGGTGTCTGCCCCCAGCTCTACTCAGACGCACATGCTGAGCACAGTCCCAACAAGTTCAGCCAATCGATCAGACGTACTATTTCCATACAACAGATCAATACGGAGCAGTGGCACGCTGTTCAGAGGTATGCAAAGGTGGACAGAGAGCAGACCTCCCTTCAAGATGAAAGTTTGCATTTTGTTTTCACCGTCATGTTGTGGTTGGACACATTCCCTCAAGCAGGTGATGTATTAACACTGCCACAAGTTCCTCTGGGAGTAGTAAGAGAAAGCAGTGTCAAGGACTTTTTCATAATAACACGAAACACAAATGCCAAGAATATTGAGCTGTGGAATGTTTATGGTGCTGGTGAAGGCCGTGAATAGCCTTTGCCAAGCTATATTTTTCTTCTGTTAGGTATTTGGTTTTTGTGAAATGCTTCTTTTTGCTCGTGCAGTGGCTGGCTGCGAGGCATCCTGCAGCAGTTTAGTATCAGATTAAGTCAAAACAAGAGTCGGTGTTTGCTGGTTCGTATAGCCATACTCGATGAAAGCTAACATTCTTACATCTCTCTCCTTCTCCTGCTACCGTTATCTCTTTCTGTCTCCCGCCATGGGCCAGCCTCCTACTGTTTCCTCTGCTTCCTAAACCAAATCTCCCTCCTGGGGGACGTCGTCAGGCAGCCTGTTGCTGGGTAACCGAAGAGAACTTTGGGTCAGGAGAAATTATCTGTTGAATACCAACAACAACTCGTTCTGTCCGGATCAAACCTAAATCCTGGCGGGACATAAGTTTCACGTGGTTTTGCTTACAATGCCGGTGCCTTATTTATGAAAATGTTATGTGATTTTATCTCAGATTCTATCACATCTTTGTGTTGAAACCTCCACGGGCCTCATTTATAAAAGTGTTCTGTGACTTTATACAATTGTAATATGACTGCTTCAAAGAATATAATGAAAAAACAAATGTAAAAAATTACATCTTATATACCTTGGATGGTGATAGAAATTAGATTTAGCTTTTGATAGATTACAGAAAACTGGAGGAAATCAATGAGACTGAGTGATTTTGGCATCAAGATTAATTTTTCATGAATCATAAATAACTCTATAAACAAGGCCCTAGGAGAGTATCTTGGGTCACTTTGCAGCTTGGAATACTTCCAGAAATTCTGTGCTATTTATTAGGTTTATGAACCAGTGCATGGACGCAATGGCAAAACAACAGAAATCCAGTTTTCAACCAACTCCATCCACCTGAGATATCAAGTAATTTTGGCAGCAATCCATCTCAGAGCAGTTTAACACATGCCTTGCTATTTCAGAATGGGAGGAGATCAAAATTTAATGACTTCTAATGAATTTGGGTAAAATATAAAACTGAGCCAGTAAGCATATTAATACTAATTATGTCTCACGCCATCTATAATTGATAATGAATTCCTAGCGGTAGGGTCACTAACAAAATAAATACTGCCGGCATTCCCAATGCACATCTATAGTTATAGGGCTGACTCTTCTCTTCTTTAATAACATACATTTCATAGCACCCAACTTTGACAGGATAGATACTTTATCTTCTCCCGGTTCTTGTGACTATATAATATTTAGATGTTTAACTGACCTACCTTTATTATAAAGTGATTATCTGCAACATTTTCATATAAATAAATGTCCATTGTACTTCTCTCTATCACCAACTGATATAATGCAATAGTAATTCAAGCAGATTTTTCCTGGGAGAAATCTTCTGGGGCGCAGGAGGGGATGTGTTTTCAATTTCTGTCTGCAGGAACAACGGTTTGTTTGGAATAAATAGAAGAAGAAATGGGTAGTTAGTATGAGCAGCGATAGCCACCGTGGAAAGACAGACAAAAAAACAGCGGCACCTACAGAAACTCAAACTTCCTCAGCAGAAAAATCTAAGGATAAAGACATCACAGAACTAGAGACACTGTTTGATTGCCAAGCGATTTCTGAGAAGTGAAGTGCAAAAACACCACAGCATTGAGCGCTTGGCACCAAAGATGTTGCCAAAATGCTAAAAAAGACCCCAAACAAACAAACAAGATCTTGTGGATTACCACTTTAAACTCTGTATATCCCTCCTCCTCCAGAGCAGACATATGCCATTGCATGTAGCCCAGCGTGTTACCTGCTATTGAATGGCATTGCAGACACAGCCAGCCTGATGCCGGAGCCAAGGGAAGGTGAATCATCTGCCGATCCACTTCAGCATTCTAATCAGGGGCCTTAAATTGGTGATCCAATCCAGGGAGCCGGGCTCAGCCAAGCGTAATGAGCCGGCGACACGTGACCGCAGCCATTTGAATAGAAATGGCCCCAGCTCGGCAGCATGCCACAGCCTCCAACGTCTCAAGTATCAGAAACAATTGTGCAATTTCCCCCCCAAAGTGTCATTTTTTTTTTTTTTTTTGCTCTTTCTTTATAATGGTGGTTTAGTTGGGCAGATTTGGGTCAACCGTTTAAACGCTTTCACCTCGCTGAATGAGCGTGGCGACAAAGCGCTTCGGTTCCTTCCAGCGCCCAAAGCGAGAGGTCGATATCATCTCTCGAGAATCAAGGTTATTTTAAACATTGGGACATTTTGCTGCACGGTTATCTCACAACGAAGACGCCCATCTGCTGAGGCTTCCAGACGATGCGCTGTAGTTTGAGCTTCGGATGCCATATGTACTGTAGACTAGAGTATGGCACGTGAAAGACTGCAAGAGGAAAGGTGGTGGGTGAAATGCCCCTGTGCAGATACCAAGCTTAATGAGGGTAATGGAGTTTTTCATTGAGAACAGAACACAAACCACCGGGGCTCTGAACTCCTACCCACTAATTACTGTGTCTGTGTGTATGTGCATGTATGTGTGTGCATATGTGCATGTATATATGTGTATCCCTGTGTCGATGCATACGTATGTGTGTGTGTGTGTGTCTGTTCACCCGGGTATGTGCAGAAGCGTGTGTGTGTGTGTGAGCAGGAGAGGGAGAGAGAGAGAGAGCAAGAGAGAGAGAATATGAGAATATTTGTCTGAGTCAATGAGTTGCTCACCAGAGCTACTAAACCCCTCACAGCAAAAGCGTGGGAGGTTCTGGATGTGTGTGTTTGGTATGTACAGTATGTACAGATGGGGGTAGGGATGGGGTGTGTGTGTGTGTATTAGTGTGTGTGGGGTGGGGTTGGGTTGAGAGGGGGCACTGCTTGGTGAAGCTGAAAGAGGAGAGATGACATGCTGTCAGTCTGAGTTGACGGTCACTGCTCAATGCTTTAGCGCCTCCTGACACTTTCTATTCAGACCAGGGAGACCGCGGAGCGCCTCCGGCATGCCGAGGGATCCCGCTTTTTAATTGAGCCTTTACCCAGGATTCATTTCACTCTGCACCTAGGGCCTCACTGTGAACAGACAAAAACCATGAGAGCGACAAAACTAGGCCTTGTATTGTTCCGGCTTAGAGGTTGATGAAACGTAGCCCTACATAAAAAGGTTAACCTTCAGAAATGTTATCCCAGTTTCACATGTGCTAAAACCTCACTAAATCTGAACCTTTTGGATATGGAAGTCATTTTCAGTTCAGAAAACTGATCTCAATTTCACATATATCTCTTGGGTATGGAAGTCGTTCGGAAGATTCAAGATTTAATACTTCATTGCCATACCAATTCCTCACCCACCCCATACAATATACCAGTGAATATATCCATGATGTAAGACTTGAGAATGTCGCTCTAAGAAGTCCTGAAAGTGGCATAGTAAAAAGGTTTTGTTTTTAAATACATTTAAATGTGTTGACAAATAAAATTATGAAACGCCCTTGTGCACCCATTTCAAGACACCCTAATCAGTGAAATTTCTCATCAACATGATCACATTTTATATGATTATGCATGTGAACTGACAACAAAAGACTAGTCAACATCTCATACATATTGATATTCTTTTTCTTATTATCAAGAATTATAATTATCTTCATTATCTTCTTATTACCATTCCATATGACGTCAATATCACATTAAGACATGGTCCGATTCAGAGGAGCACTCACATGGAAATCCCTATAGCCTATAAGTAGGAATTGGTTGATGACGCATGATTGTATCCTCATGTTCTTATGTAACTACACTTCAAAAAGAGCATTGAATCCCTATATGACTTCCTTAATCTCTAAAGCCTGCACTGACAGTGGAGATGAGAGCCCACAGAGAGTCCTGGCAGTCTTCATTAACACCAGTGGAGAAGGGAGGGCCTCACCTGCTGTGACGGACCCTCTCAGACCTGCACTCATGCAAACAACGTCCTTCATTATTCACCTCCTACGGTGGCCCCGCTGGTCCAGTGTGATGACCCCCTGATAGAGAGGGAGGATACACACGGCAACATGAAGTCCGCCCTAATGCGTTGTTCAATCTAGTATCGATGCTCAAATTCAAATTATTCCAAAAACAAGTGAAGATCTGCCTTTTCACTTCTTGTTTCAAGGATTTTGGAAAAAAAAGAAAAAGAAAGAATATTCTTAAAACAGCATTGGAAACAAATGAAGCAATCTCAACCCATTGGTAGATGTTTTCAGTTGTATTAAGAAAAATAGCAAGGGTAAAAACAAGGCAATAGTAAACATGGTTCCCCATGAATGATGCAGTCGCCTTCTGGGCTGGTCAGTAACAAATGTGTCACTGCATTTTGATCTGTTATTGTAATTGTGTCATTTTGAAAATGCCAGGACGCAGTAGTGAGATGCATCATTTTAAGTTTTTTAAAATACAATATTGTGTGTAACACATGGATAAACAAATGAACGATGCAGTTCTCCCTTGGGAGAATCAGTATAATTTTGAAAATGTGGGAACACAGTGGTGAGATGCATCATTCCCCCAAGTTTGATAAAAATCTGATCAGTGGTGTCTGAGTTACCGTGTGTGATGGACAGATGGACGAAGGAAGGAAGGAATGAACAAACGAATGAACAAATGAACAGATGAATGAACACCCCCTCGCCTCCTTCCCTCTCTCTAACGAGGTCATCACACCGGGCTGGCAGTGATTGTAAGACTCAATAGAAGAATAAATCACTTGTTGAGATGGACGTTTTTTGCAGTGTATGTACAGGAGCAATTTCCCTAGTGACAGACAGCTCAATAGTGATTCCTGTCTCTGTGTCTCTGTGTGTGTTCAGACTCCCTGCCTGTTAATAAGCAAACCTCCCCAAAGGCACAGCTGGCGTCTCTGTTTGCCTTGTTACCAAGGTCTATCCCTTTACAATTTAATGGAGTGGTCTGGATGTGAGATGCACAGCACATGACTTTTGCCATGTTATTGAAGTTTTTCTTGTTTTGTTTCCTGTGTTATGGTAGATTCAAGTTTTTAAGGGTATCGATAACCAAATCAGGCCTTGGCTGGGCCATTTAGTCGCTCACATAATTGAGATCCATATCAAGAAAAGAATCAGTATGAAGAAGGTCTAATAGCTTTACAGTTATGTAAGCCAGCAGACACAAATTGCAATGAATCATTGAGCAGAATATATCCATTTTGAGAAAAATGTGTTTCCTGAAATTGATGATGACAGATGATCCCATCCTTACAAATGTTATCTTACAACCAAAGGTTGTGAGATGGCTAATTACTTAATTATAATCCATAGTAAGTTTTACTTCCATATCAGTAATAATTTTGCAAAAGTAGATGTCACTTTTTTCAAATGGTGGATATCTTATTCTGGAATTAAACTCTTCTTTTTTTTTTTTATATATTAGAGACTTTTTGGTGTGAAGATTTTTCATTATGATGAGTCATGAGGACAGGTTGTAAATGGTTGCTGCTGGCAGCCTGAGGTACCGAGACAATTCATGAGGATATAGCGGTGCTTTTTCTCCGAGCAGAAACAGCGGGTGTAGCAAAATTCCTTTTTCCTCCATTTTAGCAGATTTTTCAAAAAAGCTGCACCCCCCCCCCCCCCCCCCCGTGATTTTTACACACACGTGCGCATGCACATACACACATACACACACTCAAAGATACACAGACACATACACACACACACACACACACAGAATCACACACACACATGCAGTGCATAGTTGTGCACACATATACATACACACACACAGACACATGCAAAAGCGCACATACAGAGACACAGATGTTTGCATTACTATTTAGTATTACTACACTTGTGAGGACCCTCATTAGCTACATGAATTCCCTAACCCCTTATCCTAACCTTAACCATCTCCACTACATGCCTAACCTAAACCTAATTCTAATTTTAGTTTAACCCTAAACCCAAATCCCAACCATAGAGAAGTGAGAACCAGCAAAATGTCCTCACCTTGGAAGATTTTCCTCACCTTTCTATCCTTGAGAGGACATTTGGTCCTCACAAGCATAGAAATACAAGAACACACGCACATGCACACCCCGGCGTTCCTGTTTGCAATGCGGTGTTGAGGTGAAGATGATCTTTGTTGAGTGCCCCGCCGCTGCAGTGATCTAGTGTCCTCATCTGACAGCGGCGAGAAGCCGCCAGCCTGCCTGGCTAGCCTTGAGATGCTGCCCATCTCCGAGGAACTCATGCCAGTGGACATTAGTCTCGGCCCTATCCTTCTGTTTGGGATTTATACCCATTAATAATTCATTCACTGCTGTGGACTTAGGAGGGCCCCTTTCCTAACTGCACCGCACCGGCCCATTTACACGCTCGGAATGACGCACGATGGAGTAATGTGCAGAGCTGCTGTAGTGGTATAGCCGTGGCATTAAGCTGGGAGAATGAAAGAGGAGAGAGAGAGAGAGAAGCAGAGAAAAGGAGAGACCAGAATCTCTCTCTGGCTTTCTCCCTCTTCCTTCCTCACACACAGCCACGGTTGCTAAGCTACACCACAACTAATCACCGGGAAAATTATCTTCATTCAAAACCATATCTCCAACTTCTGTGAGGACATACAGTATTTACCCTGCAGTTCAGATATAAGATATGGGAAAAATAGAAGCGTAAAGCAAGCAGGAGGGTTATGTTTATGAATATACCTACGTCCAGTGGTTAAGGATGATTTACTTGACAATACGCCTAAATAAATCACCATTTGGGTACTTATCAGTGTTCTCAAATTGAAGTTTAATATCCTCTGCTCCTGGCAATTTCCTACATCCTCGGGCCCTGTGCACTGCCAACCAGACACCCAGGCCTTAGATGGAAATCTTCCCCATCACCGTTCACCACCTCTGAGGGAGAAGATTATGAAGATTAGATTTGCCTTAAATAGATTTTTTATGGCAGCCAGAAACAATGCTATCTCGGAGTCACTCTATATGCAATTCACTCTGCCGAATGCCTGACAAAAAGCACTTGCCTTCCATTGTGCGTGAAGCATGGCTTTGTGTGCTGGTGATTGAATCTTGCAGGGGAAGTAATGGCACATGTTATGACCACTGACGTAAGGGGATGGAGACGAATACCACTCCCTGCCTTCCTCGGCAAACCACATGTCTACACAATCTGTCTGCAGACCATAAAACTGTTATACCTGCAATGAACTATGTTCTGCACCACATGCAGCGTATGAGCAGCGTATGAGCAGTATTCGTGTGTGAGTATGTGTGTATGCACGCATAAGCATGCCGTGCATACCAGTGTGAAAGCATATGTTTATGTAAATGTGTGCTGAAGCTTCATTGCTTGACTTCAGCACCCGCACTTCTATCAGTTCTTCTCATGGCAGTGAGATTTATCCTGCAACAAAATGCAAACATGACTGCTAAATTTACATTTAACCTTTGGTGGACGCTTTCTGTCCAAAGCGCCTTAGGTTATAATGAGTTGCATACATTTTTAGCGTGGGGTGCACTAGTGGAGGTCGAACCCCTAACCCTGGCAGTGTTAGTGCAATGCTTTGCCCACTGAGCTGCAGAGGACCAATTCTTGTGTCATTGTACTTTATAATTTATTGTCGACAGTTAGCCCAGTGGCATGCTGGCATTGTTTATGGTCATATTGTCAGACGTAATGACCATAAAAGCTGAAGTCCCACAGTGGTACCAGGTCTAATAACCATTATTCATATGTGTGCAGTGGTGAGGCAGCTGTTTATTCTACTCCTCTGGGACCCCACTGTGTCAGTAACAGAGGCGGCTAGCACAACACCTATTTTCTAGCTGTTTCAGGTGCTTTTCTGCTGAATGGTTCACTGGAGGCAACAGGGTCTGTTAGTTTCCTGTGGAGGCCGGGACAGGTAGACTAAAGCCAGTGAGACGTAATGACCCCCATCATCAATGACAAAACCCCACCGCCACCTCTGCATGGCTGAGAAAGTACATCTGATCTTAATGACAGCCCGGTAATAATGACAGCCGCCACCGCCGCTACTCTCTCTCCTCTCTCTCTTCAATAAAGCCAGACAGACCGGCCGAGCGAGAGAGTCTGTGTGTGTGAGTGTGTGTATGTGAGTGTAGGGTATGTAGATATGATCGTGTGCGCATGCATGTATGCAGACTAAAACAAAACTGAGCATTAGTTGTAAATACTATTTGAGCCAGGTCTGGTAAGAATACAAGATAATAAAAACGCTAAAAGATGAGAACTCTTCCCTTTCGTCGTCGTCTGTCAGCATCAGACTCAGTATCAGTGGCAGACAGAATCTAGCAGCAGGGAAGCACAGTAATTATACCAGCCTCTTGTTTTTGATTTTTGTTTTTTTCTCTTTCTCAGACATACCCACATGTCTGTCGCCCTGCATGAAAATAATTGTGGGTATTCTTGTCTCACAGAATCACAGTGGACAAACCTGTTACAGCATCCCCTTGAATCATTTGACTTTGAACAAATAAAACAGCAATAATTTCTTAGAACTTTCCCAATGATATAAGATGATTTTGTTATTTGTGTTTAGAGCACACATTCTCTGGGTAGCAATGTGTGGAAGTTGTCAGAGAGATGGAAGTAGACTCACTGCATGTTTCTGCAGATGCTTCTGTTTTTTTCAACAGCAATGTGAGAGTACTTCCCTATGTACTTCCCTACAGTACGTGGTTATGGCCAGGGCACCTAGTGGTTAGAGAGAGACTAGAGGTTAGAGAGACTGTCCTGTAACTGAAAGGTCACAGGTTCAACCCCTGCAACAGCCAATATGTCAAAGTGTCTTTGAGCAAGACACTGAACCCCGACCTGCTCATTTGCAAATCACTTGATAAGAATGTCAGCAAAATATGAAATTTAAAATATACTGTATGTGGCCAACGCAACATAAATTCAAGGTCTCACCCACAACTAAAAGTAGTTAAGCAAAGTTCAAGAATAGTACAATACTGTACATCCCCATATAGCACATTGTCTTCCAGATGAATCGAGTAAAGCCCAGAAGCCTAAGATTACCCTAAACCCAAAGAGTTCATTACTTCAAAGTAAAACCTCATTAGTTTAGATTTGCCTTTCAAGTTCACTTCCTCCCAGGATCCTGACTTTAACTGTTAATTACTGTTCAATTAATTAAAGAACTGGTACCTCAGAGGCAGGTGCTGATACCACATAAAACTGATCAGGTTCAACTTATTTCCATAATTTTGAGTAATGTCACTACTGGGAATACTGAAGTAAAATAATAGAGAATATAGCCTATCGTCAAACTGATAGGGCACAGTATGAGCAAATATTCAAATGGCATTCCCGCTGTTTGATGTAAATCTTGATTAAACATCACAGTTATTAATTTCAAGGCAGACCCTGAGTGGCTAGTTAATTACATGAGCTCTGTTTCAACAAGACTTATGTTCTCCCACAATTAATCAAGGCAGTCATAAACCAGGACATACACAGGATCGCCAGCCCGCCTCTTCTCTCACAATCCAAGAAGTGACCTGCTTCAAGGACTGGATATAATTCCAGAGGAGAGGAGACACGTTGCGGGTCAAACCACAGATATGGGAGGCACAGGGGTAGAACGCTAAAACAGCAGTCCTCAGCTAAATCCCACTGTGTTATTATTAAGACATGTGTGACAGAATTCAAATGAGCCTCAGCTGCCATCTGGGAAAGCGCGATTTGTTCTCATCTCGCCCACTTTCCCCCCCTCTCTCACCTCAGGTCGGAGTGTGTAGAAAAACCTGGATGGGGTGATGCATGTGTTTGAGGGAACGATGTGAGGGGAAAGGGAAACAGAGATAGATCTATGAACATGCACGCTAGCTTGTGTGTGCAGCGCCTCCTGCACGTTGCCACATGCACACAAGTGAGTTGCGAGCTGTCGTATCACTTTTTCCTCCTCGTTTTTCATGTACAGTACTGTTGAATGTGCTGTTGCTCAGCAGGGGAGAGCGATTAGGTGCAAAGATTAGATAGAGAGAGAAGGAGAGATAAAGCTCAAGGAAAATGTATCATTGCTCAAAATCTCTGCATCATCAGGTGCATCACAAGCAGAACTGTGGATCAAAACCTTCTGGGTATGGCATTTCTCACTAAATCAAACTTGTACTTTTTCAGACTTGTACTCGTAACGTAGCTTCAGTATATCTCATACTCCCACGGTGGATCTGGCGAGACACAGTGCCGTGTACATTATCTCTGAGGAGAAACTGAACCACATCGGCTCATCTGTTCGTCAACCACAAGGTCTGCAGATTTTCAATGACAGACTCAGTTATTTTGATGGAAAAAGGAGAAAGGTACACTGCAAACTTTATTTCGCTTTCTGCTGTGCAGTATTGAGTTCTGGTGGAATCCTTTCACTCCACTGATCATCTCAGCGGCCCGTTTCAGATTTGTGACAACAGAAGTGAACAGAATTGCCACCATGCTTTTTTGCCTTGCCCTGCATTTTGGAGTCTTGATAGCCTCCCCCACACACACTCACCCCCATATTTACTAAAGGTTTGCAGTGGCGCTAATGAAATTGCGTGTGGAATAAGGGAGAAATCTGACAAACTTGTTGCACTTTTGACCTAATTAATATGTATTTTTAGGTGTGTCAGCTTTAAGGAGCAAAACTGAAAGAGGAGGTTGTTCGAATTATTATAATGACTCCTGTTTTATTTACTAAAGCAACAAACTGTTGATTTCACCCCAGCCTGAGCACGCTATTTACTGCCTAGTGAAAGCATGTCTTAGTTTGGCTGCTGAGAGCTCGAACACGACAAGAGAGAATGTTTCATCCATGCATTAGTCTGTTTGGGATGTCAGAGGATGAGGGGAAAAGTAGGTATAGGTTGCCAATTCATGTAATTCTATCTCTCCTGGAAGAAAAAAGGCTCAACACAGACCAGGAGGAGTCATGCCATCCCCGCGCTGCCCAAACTTTTAGCCAGCCTTCATCTCTTGGCCTTGAGGTCTTTTCAGCAGACGGTGGCACATACAGCAGGGATCACTCTTGAGCCGTCTGGAGCACTAAAGGCAATGGTACAGCAACAGGGACAACATATCTGTTTCCCAAAAGCAGCAGACAAAATCTACACCACCAAAGTTGTTTATTTTAATTTATTTTCCATAGCAGGATTCCCAAATGTCATCAGAGCAATAGATGGAACACATGGGTCCACAATACCACCATCTGAAGGTCACCACATTTACAGAAACAGAAAACACACCTACTCTACGAACGTCCAGGTTGTCTGCAATGCCCAGAGTCTCATCACAAACCTAGTGGCCACATGTCCTGGTTTAACTAACAAGAGGCGATGTCAAACAGAGACCAAGGATGTGGCTGGTCATTAGGTAAGTGTAAAGATATGTAATCCCTACATGATAGCTGCAACCTTTTCAAACCAACAGAGGCGCTGTCCATTCAGCACCACAAACATATTGTGCTGCTGGTTTATTAGCTGAAATCACACACACACACACACACACACACACACACACACACACACGTACGTACACACACACAAGCACTTGTAATTCGGTTTGGGAGAACTTGTGTCTTCTCTTTCTCACAGGTGATGCAATTTTCTGAAAGTGGCTAGGTGCAATCCCAAAATTTAAACAGCACCTCTGGTATTCTAATTATAACTGAGGCTTAATTGACAACTGGTAGTGAATGGGTTAGGGTTAGGGTTAAAGGTTAAACTGGAAACAGTTGTGCTGGTTAATTTTTTTTCCATGTGCCTGTCTCAGTGTCTTGTCTTTTCTCCCCAGTGAAGAGGTGTGGAGAATAAGACTTGGGGTGAAATAAGGGCAATTTTAAGATATGTGAACTCACTGCTGACTGGCAGGCAAACAATGTTACTGTCAGAGTCAGAATCCAAGCACAGGGCCATGGATTTTGAAGGATCTTACCTAACATAAACCCTTGACAACCTGAATAGTCACTATCAATAGAAATGGCCATTACCCTCATCTTTGTGAATGCATTGAATAGCTTCTCTTGTATAAGTAATTTGGCATGTGACAGGATAGAGTGTTTTAATTTGATAGACTTGTCAGACTGACGGCTTAAATCACATTTCGCTGAGATGCCTTGAGGCAATTACGGGAAAAAAGTAGAGGACAAAATCTTTTCCAGAGAGTGAGCTGAAGCACTATTTACTAATTGCTGTCTAACGTCCTAATTGCCTACAATATTAACCAGATACCTGGCTTAATTATTATACTTTACTTTGATCAATTACATTAGTCTGTCTGGACTGCAAGATAGGCAGAGTTTATATTGCATTGCGTTTGGGACAATCAAATTGACCTGTCAATAACATTTGAATCTCAAGTGACCATTGCTACATCAATCAAGCCATAGCATGTCATTATTGCTACTTCAATTCAGGCGTTACGAGTGACTGTTGGCACTTCAGTCCAGATATCACATGTGACCGCCTCAATCACACTTTCACTAATGACCATAGCTACCTCAATTTATATTATAAGCATAGCTGAAACTTTTATTCAAAGCAACTTACAATGAGTGCAATGGTAGAAAATGCTTCAATTTTTAGATCACAACATGATTAGCAACCAGTAGTAAGGAGCGCAAAGGTCAGTGCCATAATGCCTTGACAATATTCCTGACCATGAATCTATCACTTATTTTTAAATTTACAATATTTCAATATTTGCACTGTTGTATGAATGTAGATCAGCTCTATGTCCTCAACCCCCAGACCACTTTCTGTGCGGACCAAGCGGTCTGCTGCTAGGGTTCGCTCCGGCCACCTTGAGCCAATGACCTCATCAATGTGCAACACAAAGGAACAGGAATGACAGGCTTTTCATTATTGCCCAGCCATTGTGCCGGAGGGGGAAATCAATTATAAAAACACGACTAACAGCAAAGATAACAGCAGTGTCCTCTATTGTGTTGGAACGAGCTAACTTTTTTTTTTCCTCAAGGGTCTCTTGACCAGTCCAGCATCACCTTGGTGCAATTTGCTCCCCATCTCAAATCCCATTGCCTTTTGGAATTGGATTTACCTGACTCATTCACACAGTGAATGGACTCTCCTTCCAGTGAAAAAAATAGAGATTCTGTGTGAAATTGCCTGAGGAGTCAGGAGGGTTTGGATTTGTCAGGTACCTCTCCCTGTCTGCCATTAACCTTCCAACAGGAAGAATGTCCTCATTACAGGGAAGGACTAGGGGGTTCTGGGGAGGTGGAGGAGGAAGCAGGAGCATCAGCTGAACATTGAAACAAGGAAGAGACATGTGGGTGAGGCTGGGAATACAAGCGGAGAGAACACATACACAATCATGAGCCTCGGGAACAATTGTAGTTCTTTTTGTAATTAAGTGGTGCAGAGCTTCGCATGTCATGTTCCATGATGTGTGAAGTCATCAGTGAATATTTCTAGGTTTACCCATCTGCTTGATACATATTTATGATCAGCATGCTTTGGCCGGACTTAACAGAAAAGATGTGGGCCCAACCCCAGTCATGAATATTTGTGAGAATACCAGTAGACCAAGGACACTCATTATAATACTGTGCAGACCCAGTAGACCCAGCTTGTGTCCCTGCCTAGCATCCACAAGTCGGAAACGTTTCCCCTCTCCATCTTGGATGCTATTTATTTTGTGGCATGGCACCCCACCCTCCACTGCCCACCCCCCACCTTCAACCCCCCCGCCCCCTCCCTCACCCTGACAACTTCGATCCCTTTGACCCTTATTCATCAACTGGGCTACATGCTTCTTTCAGATTTGTTGTGGTTGCCCTCTTGAGATTTGTTTGTTTGTTTGTTGCTCATACTAGCAGATTTTCAGGCTGTTTGCCAGCAACGTGTGCAACCTGTTTTGAATAGAAGATGATTTTCTGGCAGGCTTTCTGTGGTACGTCATCCACAGGGAAAGGTAATTGCCAATTGAACAGATAATTCTATAATCTTCTGAGAGGTATCTTGCTGTTCCCCGCCGGGGAAGTCCTGTCAGCTTAATCAAAATGTCACCCATCAGCAGTGACTGTATGTGAGGAAAACAGCCCAAAACAATAGCTGTTTACCATTAGCATTCAAGTTAGATCCGGATTGAAAACCATCATCAACCATAGGGCTAACGCAGGCTGACAGGATGTGGCAGAATAAACAAAGAAGTTCAATACCACTTTACGGAGTGGAAACACATCCAGAGTCATTTGTAAAAGCTTCAGTCATTGTAATCTTTTAAAAGAAATATCAAACCTAACAGTAAATAGGTTTTATTTGTTACAGAATTGAATTTCACTGCCAAACAATCTAGCACAGCTGAAGAAATCAATGTGGTTTCCAAAGTATTCTATTATTTTTTTGGCTACCAAGTGAAGCGATATCTTGTGTTTCTTAAAGGCTTTAAGTTCACTTTGCCCTGCTTCACCAAGAGTGGGTAGAGTAGAGAAGATGCTCTTTAGAAACTGTTCGATCAAAAGGCAATGTTTCCACCACAGTATAATCATAGATCTGTTTTTACTTCACAAAGTCAGGATGTACAGTATAATATATAGCCATATCCTCTGGATATGGATACAATGCAGGTAAAGCAGAACAATGACATTATCCTATGCAACTAATGACAAAATAAGTAGAATGATGTAATTTATTAACATAAATTCAGACAGGTGATATTTATAAATGCAAAAACATCCTCTACTAGGTGAATATACTATAATAACTCATATCACGTTTTACTGTCAATTTACTGTCAGGTTAGAGTTTATGGAACCAAAGTCTTCTCAAAGTTCTGCCATATACTTCTACAAGACTATTCAAAAACCCTGTTTTAATGCCATCAAAGTGAAGTCAGTAATTATCACAATTAATGTCATTACTGGTTTCGTCTTGGTGAGAATATTAACACAGTCAAATTAGTTTAATTGTACATGTTCATACAGTACTGCTGCACTCAGTATAATCTGATCAAACACTCTCTCACACACACACACACGCACATACACACACACACACACACACACACACACACACACGCACGCACACGCACACAGGCCCAGCACAAAACAAAACAGATGTAGGACTAATGACCCACTCGGAGAGTAAATGACAGTTGAAATAGGTTTAGAGCAATCTGGAATCAGATAAATGGACCTAATCTCGTTCCGGTCGGGACCCTGGCCGGGAAATGGCTCCTGACACCTGAGACCCTGCTACACGTCAAGGCTCAATCGAGGACGGCAGGATCAGCCCATATATCTCCATTTTAGATGACAAGACACAAATCTGAATCCTCAAGCAGAAGAAACCCTGGGAGGATCAGTTGTGGTTTAGTGTGACATTAAAAGGAGAAGAAAAAGAGGAGGCGTTCCTGGTCAAAGAAGATGTAATGTCTACATTTTCTACTTTCTAGTTCAGTTGACAAGGGAAATGGCTGCTGGCTTGGTCACAAAGTCCAGTGAAGGATGTTATTATATTTATTGAAGGTTGTTTAACTAGGCAAAAAACTAAAACTTATTTGTGAGAGTGTTACTCATTAATTTCCGCTGCCAGATTTTACAAGACAGTCTGGGGATTCAAACCAGTTTAAGAAGTATTTCTTCAAACTGGGCAAAAAGCAATCACAGAGGGACAAAGCAGTACTCTTAATAAAAGTACGCATTTATTGCAGATCTACAAGGAGGCAAATTTAATTACAGCAGTTTAATCCTCTTGCTATTTGTCTCAAAGTGTTACCATAAGACATTCCCTTATATTTAGGGATGCAATCCATCCGCAAATGTTTGTTGTTCTGTAATGACGTCGATCAAAGTTGTCAAGTTTGGTGTTGCTTGCTTTGCTCTTGAGTTCGGTGTAACCGGAGCCATGACAGTCAGAAGTGCAACTGACCATCTAACTGAGAAATTTAAACTAATAATCTGTGACACGTCCTTTTTGCTTCTCTCTATTACTGACTGATGTAACACAATAGTGATTCAACCTAAACCCAGTTCATGAAAGCTTTTACATTTGCTTTAATAAAAACACCCGCTGTGTGGTAGGTGTTTCCTCTGGCGCACATGAAGTGATACGACGTGATACTTACGTTTCCTGCAGCAGCAACTGCAGTTTTTTTTTAATAAACTGAAGAAGAACTGGATAGTTAGCATGAGCAGCGATAGCCACCATGGCTGAACAGACAAAGAAAAGTGTAGGAGATCACTGGGAAATGCAGTGCAAACAAACCAGCAATGGCCACTTAGCACTAAAGATGTCACTAAAATCAAGACACTAAAATCAAGACAAAAAATAAAAAGCAAGAATCTCACAGATTATCCTGCAGCTGTGTGGAAACTCACTGGCCAAGTGATTGCATGTGTTCAACATAACAAACTAAACACAGTGCCAGCCAACTCCTCCAACCGCATTGGTTATTAACAATTTGATGTGTAGATTTACTTTGTCATCATTGCACACAAAAACTTGTGAAACGCTTCCACCACTTTGACTCCACCAGCAATGTCACAAGCAAGACATTAGAGGTCAAACAGCAGTAAAAACAGGCATCACCTGATAGTGAAGGTGCAGCAGAATTCAGTCCTATCTGACCGTTTTGTGACTAAGCTGCAAGATGCTCTACACCTTTGACCTCTCTGATGAGTAACGGAGAGTTATGGAGGACAGGGCACCTGTACTGGCAAGACTAAAATGCGCCACGACTGTGATGTAAGCTAAGAGATTAGTGTCAGTGTCCAAATTTTTAGCCCATCACCATCAGTCTCACCTATATATACCTCATGAGACGCGAGCGAGACAGCGACCGGCTGGTGGATTTCAAGATCAAAGTCAGGGAGCCGCTGGCAGAACACATGCAGGTGAGCCGTGTTTTTTTTGTTAGAGGAATGGTGACGGTCATTATTTGCAAAAAACAAAAAAGAGACACGGTCATAATTTGTGAATAAACTCAGCACAATTTATTTTGGTATTTTCTATCAATCATAAATTAAAGGACACAAACTTGTGATTTTTATGTATGTATTGTATATAATTTTAGAGAATGATCTGCCTCGTTACACTTGAATAATTCATTATGTATACTGGGCTATTATTAATTTGTCTGAGCTAGTAGTAATTTCACTCTACTAGCCTGGTGGGCTAGTGCCCAAAATCCTGTTTAAATTGAATTAGAGTTGTAGTATCCCTTAACTATGAGCTAGTCTGCTTGTTGGGAGGATCTTGGATATGAGAGACAAGAGCATGACAAGTTTTTCAGAGTCATAATTAGACTGCTAATAAACGATCATTTAATGATACAGCAACTTAATGATACATAATGTCTAACCGTTATGGCCATTAATCTGCTACAACATGCACACCAGTGTCAGTAAATATTTAGGTATTGATATGAATTTAATTTAGATGGGGCAAAGGCATCTATTTGCTTTATAGGTTGCATAACAGATTTGGTTCCAGCAGACATTGATAATTTGTTCTTTGATTTGAGTGAAAATTGATTAAGAAAATATTTTTTAATGTACATCTGCGCTAAGAAGATAACAACCCTACACATCCCAATAGGAGAAAATAAGGAGGACACATGGAAAAAGACAAAGTGCACAGATTGATACAATCCTAAAAAGAGTGTAAATGTGGACAGACTGAAGTTAATTCCTTCAACAGAAACCTTCAGAGTTGATGGCAGAAATGGCCACTGTTTGTTTATGGTCAAGTAACGGGACACATTATGTGGGGACACATTCCTAGACTGTCTCCTACACTCATTCAGATTCCAAAAACCTTCATCCCTTCCCTTCACGACTATCCACCCTATAGCAATTCCCTCAAGGGGCTGTGACACTTCAAAGGCGTAGAGCCTGGACAGCTGCTGTGTGCTGAAAGACATAGATCAAATTTGTCTCGTTCAACAAGGAGACGAGGTTGATGATACTTTCATTAGCTTTGTTGGCTTTGCAATTCGTTACACAGGAGGGTGGATTTGAGAGGCATAGAGACTATGACACATGGTGTATTATTATTTATTCCTTTCATTAAGATGTCAAATCTCCCTGATTATTCATGGCTATTACATGCTGATTTGAACATGTGAAGTGTAGGTAGATTACTCCACAGGGGGTACATTAATAATAAAAACAAACTAAACAAACCAGCACATACTAGGCATTTCTCAGACTGATCTCAACACAGAGAATGTGATGCACGATGCTTGCTAGTCAACTCCCAGCTGCTCATTAGCTTATATTCATGAAAAACTTTCCCACTTGTTGAGAAATTCTATCCTTTCCCATTTCTCTTCAGCTTTTCAATGTGTTTTATCCCCCAGAGTGCTTAATGTAAAACATCACATTCCATGGCAAACAACCAGATATGTTCCAGTTACTCATTAGAGCTAAACAATAACGTGATGATGGCGCAAGACTTATATCACCCTCTTAACTAATTGCGGAGCAGCTGTCTACAGGCTGCATGGAAATGGACGTCTTGGATGACATCTCAACCTCCACTTACAGTATGTAACATGAAATGAGGGAATTCAGGGGGAAGATATGTAATGATCATAAAATTTCTAAGAAAGTTCCTGCAATTGCACAGCCGTGACTCCTGCATAAAGTTTGAGGTGACTGTGTATACACACACTGACATCAATGTCATTCGTTTTCCGCTTCATTATAATTAATCGCATATCTCTAGGGCGCGTACAGAGCAAGAGAAGCAAGTTGCAGTCAGGACGACTGTAATCTGACATTGATGTACAGCAAAAATGGAAGTCCTTGTTCACCTTCCCTCTCTTCCGGGGAAAGGGAAGTGGTGTGTGAAAGGGTGTAATTAATGAACCTACAAATAGCTCCAGTTTCATTTAATGACAATCTATGTGTTAAAAGGCAGTACCCTTTTTTACTGCGGGTGTGGGAGTGCTAGAAACGTCGGCTCCCAGCAGAGCTCTGACAGGTAATTCTGCATTTTGAAATGGTAATGAAGCAGAATGCATCACTGAATTACACCTGGGAGACTAACATGTGGAGAGTCCTTTAGGGTGTAAATATGTACCGGTCTTGATCATCCACAAGGCCAGTGGCAACCGAGTATCAATGGGTGCGAAGGTCGAGAACTGTATCTGTGTGACTTACCCCTGGGCTTAGCCAATGCAGCCAACTTCTAATTGCCGTTTAAACAGGGCAAATGAAGCTGGCATGACAAATCGCGTCAAAACAAGTCTGTAGGCTGGCGCTCTGTTAATTTCTGAGACACAGAGATGTATTCGGTGCCAGGAAGAGCTCATGCCTAATGAATAACTTTTCCCAGGTAGCAGCTTGCAGATGATGTATTTTACTGCATACTGTGCATAGTGTATAGTGAGACCAGCAGAAGGCTCCATGCCTCATTTGAATTGAACCTGGACACTGCAGTGGCTGTAATGATACTGCCACTGCATATGATGTAGTGCTACTGAAAGAGAATGTTATTACAGATGTAGTGTTTTTGATTTCATATCAGATAATGTTAGTGAAAAATGAACTGTTTTTTTTTCTTCTTCTGCACAAAGTTTTTACATGTTCACTGTTTTCAATTAATATTTCAGCCAGACAAATTCAAACAGCATATCTTAGTCCCTTATCTCCAAGTCCAAAAAATTTTTTTTGGCACCGTCACTGCCCATCTATTTTCACAATATGCTTATCTCAATCCCTGAAAGGTTCTCATTGTTCTTTCGCTAATCCTCCAAATCTGCAATATGACTCAGAAGTGAACCACACTCTCTGTGCCAATGTGATTCCATCCGAAGTGTATTATCTTCGAACAGGAGCCACACGTCATCTTTTTCTTCTGAAACAATGCACCCAAAATGACTCCTCGTCTGCCAAACAGATGATAAAACGCCCAGCTGTGAGTTTTAATAATGCTAGCTGGCACACACGAGTCAAAGGAGCAGTTAAAGATATAACGACGCACATTGTTATAATGAAGCTCATTATCTTACACAACAATGTTCTGCATGACCTCCTGTTACAGTATTGGTCTTTGCTGCACAGTGAGTTTACTTACCTACTTTTCCCAGATAACTAAGACAATAAAGAAACCTAAAATCACAGAAGTTTTGTCACCGCTATTGAGCTACATGAAAAACAGTGGGGCTGACAGCTTCCATGCATGTTATTCCTGAACCCTGATCAGACCTGGGCAGTCAAAACCTGTGAAGCCAATTGAGATTAATCCAAAGGAATGTAGTGTATTTTATGGGAGGGGCTGGTGGGAGTCACCTCTACCCTTTATGGTTAGAGGAATTTGGTCGTTATGAATGAGGATGCTGGCAGTCCTAATACAAGACCTTGGCGTGCTGTGACATTCCTGCACAAGTGTGGGCACTTTTCAGCATGGCCCAGAATCTCCAAGGTCTATTTTGGACGTCACATTGGTCCCCAAGGCCCCCTTACCCCGTGTCTCTCTATCTCCATCTGACCAACTGCACGCTGTGACAGTCACATAATACACTGTCTGCCTTTAATTACTGTCTGGAAGCATCAGGGTCAAGGGTCACACATTCCATAGGGAACTGTGTGTGTGTGTGTGTGTGTGTGTGTGTGTGTGTGTGTAACGTGTCCTGTGGATGAGTTGCTGGTGTATGGAGCTGCTGAATTCCACAGCACTTTTTCCTCTCTCATCACGTATCACACACCCTTGACCTTTGGCTACATCAACTTCACAGACCTGTTTTAGCAGTGCAAGTGGTTAGCAAGGAGCCAATGGGAAGCACTGAGAAACTGTTGGAGTTGTTATTACAAAATGTCTAATTTAAGTAGACAGAGACAGAATTCAGATATGATATTGGACACATTTTAATCCACTATGATATCCAACCCAAAAAAGGTTAGTTGCCCTTGAGTTTAAAGCCCATGCCATCCCTAGGGCTGAACTACTACTTTCCCCTGACAAGAGACAAGATTAGCCAGCTGCACTAAAGACCAAACTGCTCTCAGCAAAAGCATCTAATTTGAGCTCTTATCTAAAAGTGGTAAAATTATGTTCACATCGAGGTAAAAGCCCTTAGCCACAGGCCTTAACTGGAAAACATCTCTATAAATGTTTCATACGCCCCCACTGCTATCTAAACTGTAAGGGCTATGTCTTCATGTGAGGATAAAAACAAAAAGTGGACAGTCAGAGATATGATTAAATCCCAGCAACCTAGAGCATTGTATTTTGACTACAAATATGACTGCATAAATCAACTGATGGCCTTTCATGCTCTACAGTCACCGGCACAGCGTCAGACTGGCCAGGCTATAAATTAAGGCAAACAAAACTAGGTGTCGGCTACAGTAATTGGCTTTGCTGTCCGTTGTTATATTTTCCTATCTGGCGAGTTGTTATTCGTAATCATAAAATTCAATGACTAGATATAATAGTATTTTCATGATGGGAAGACAGGCAAGCGAGGGGGTGGATTTGAATACGCTTTAGCCGAGATTTAGCAGCTCTGCCTTCGGCGCTGTGACCAGCATCATTTTTTATCGAGTTCTTATTAAATGCTCACAGTCGCCAATGCAATTCCACACAGGCAGAAATAACATATCGTTGAATGCTGATGCACTGCTCTCTGAAAACAAAATCTAGCGACTGGCCAGAAATAGGCTGTTTATCATGGGATCTGTTGACTATACTGTCTCAGACCATTAAGCAGATCCCTGAGATACTGATTACAAAGGGGGACAAAAACATAAAATGCAAATGCTTACAATGACTGGGGTGCAAGGCCACGATGCACATTCCACCCATCTGAGGAAAACAATGATGTCATACTTGATGATATAGCGAAAATAGACAATATTCACATTCACAGTATGGAGTTAGGCATTTTCATTATAGCAGACTTTACGAGGAGGCGTCCACAACAAGGACATCGATCCTACTTATTGGTTATTCAATACGATATGCATATATAAAGCTGCTGAATAATAAATGACACACTTAAAGTGAAAGCATGAGGACATCTATTGATTCGGCCTCTTACATCTGTCATATGATCCATAGATTATCACATGATCTGCACAGATTGCCTTACTCTCACTTCTCCACTGGCGACAGAACTGAGCACAGGGGGCCCGCGCTCCACTGAAAAGTCCATTGATGTGTGATCTTTATTGTCCAAGCTCCCATGAC